>NC_140510.1:21363650-21523650 GCF_964339955.1 Pipistrellus hanaki
GTCTTACCATGCTTAGCACAGAGCCTGAACATGGAAGATGCTAAATAATGTTGCATTTGTGAAAACATAATATGGTATTTTTTAAAAGAATATGACCATTAAAAAAAATTTTCCCTCTACATTTCTAGGTTCTAAGACCCTCCTTTTAATAAAAGACAGATTAACATAAGAAACAAATGAAAGTTTAATAAAGTGTCTCCCTCCCTCCATAATAAAATGTGGGAGACACCGAGGAAAACTAAGTAACTTCCCTGAAATGGCCCAAGTCCCCACCTTAAATATTACCTTCAGCTAAAAACACAGCAAAGATGATGCTAGGGGCAGTTACTGAGATAATGGAAGCTTAGCAGAAAGAAACATAGTAAACAAGGGTGAGATTTTCATAGATTTTAGTGGTTGCCTTCTCCATTGATGAAAAGTTTCTAGAGATTTAGCAATTTTCCCCTTCCTGGTATAGAAAGGGAGACACCCTTACAAATGGAGTTTCCCCTTATAAATGTAAGTATTATCTTACAAAGGGATAATTGCTATTTGTTATTCAGAGATTTTCATGTGTCTGCTTTTTCTTAAGGATAACCAGCTCAAAATAATTCTTATCACAAAGAGCCTATTGTGGAGTGGCTTATTCTGCTTCCCTTTGATATCATTGTAATTAACCTAGTTGTTAATACATGAAAGGAGCAAAGGGAAAATAGACACATGCCCAATAAAGTTGGGGGCACTAGCAAATATATTTACTGTCAATCACACCTTGGAACAGAGATCATTGGCCAGAATGAGTGTGGCTACTGCAAGTTCAACAAGATTTGTGATGCTTAATTCCCTGAACAAAGAGTGTGCTCTCTTGTGCTTTTGGTTCTTCCTATGCTCTTGAGACTCGTTGCTGGGGACACATTCTCCTGTACTTGCTATGGGCCATGTGGACCTACAGACAAGCAGCCTGATATTGAACTCAACTCAGTACCAACATGGAGAGAATATTCTAGACATTGACTTTGATTCTAGCTCTACCTAAACCCTAGCTGCACTTCTTCTATAACTGGATTAAGGAAGATTGGGCTTTGGAAACACAGAAATTTAATTCCATGCAAATAAAATCACTCATCCTCCCATGTGAGTCTTAGAAAATTATTTTTCTCAAGATATTGTAAGGACCCTGTTTTGGGGTTGAACCCTGGGTTCAAAATAAGACCACCGGAGGCTGATGATTGGTTAAAAAAGGCGGGCAAGGTTTTATTGAAAAACTGATTTTAACCCTGCTATTTTGGCTTGGGCATTCACTTACTTACCTAAACATAGGGTAGTTATCTCAGCTTCCAGGTGGAGACCTGGAGGCTAAGGCAATTTTCCTGTGCCTGGGACCAGAAATACAGGAGATTGATTCCCACTGACTCAGTAGCTTCAGGGGTAGTAACTGTAGATAACCTTTAGAGATTAACCTCTGAGTTTTGCTTCTATATTATCAGCTATCCCAAGATAGGGCCACATTCTGAGCTGAGGCCCTGGTATCTGGGATTTATTTATCTTCTATAATTGAAACTTTGTAAGCCTTAAGCAGAGGCCTGGACCAGCCAGGGTGTGTGAAAAGCTTGGCTTTCTCCAGTGCCTGGGAAACCCAAGCCTCTCTCCTGCTTTCTCTAAGGCCTCAGCCATCTTGGTTGTGTTAATTTGCATACTTGCTCCTGATTGGCTACTGGGTGTGGCATGTGGGTGCAGTGAAGTGATGGTTAATTTGCATATTACTTTTTATTAGATAGGGTGGCTATTATTAAAAAGACAAAAGTGTTGGTTAAAATAGGAATAAAAGGGAACCCTTGTGCACTACTGGTGGGAATGTAAAGTGGTCCAACCTCTGTGGAAAACAATATGAAGCTACCTCAAAATGTTAAAACTAAAATTACCATGTGATGTAGCCATCCCACTTCTGCATATGTACATATTTGAAGAAAATGAAATTAGTATCTTGCAAAGATATCTTCACTTTCATGTTCATTGCAGAATTTTACAATAGACAAGTTGTGAAAATAACTTAAGGGTCTGTCTACAGATCTACACTAATAAAAGAGAAAGATTCAAATTGACCATACCTTCGTGACACCCACCAGCCAATCAGGAATGAGTATGCAAATTAACCCAACAAATATGGTGGGTTAATTTGCATACACAGTCACGGAGCAGCTGGGGGTGGGGCGGGCCATTTGCATTGTCACCATGGCATCCATGCAGACATTCTGTACCACTCCAGCTGCTCAGGGTCTCTGGGCAGTGTGGGAAGGTGGGGCCAAAGTGGAAAGAGGTGGCTCGGGGGCTGGAGCAGAAATGCATGCCAGCAGCCAAGAAAAGGAAGGCCCATTCTTGCACAAATCTTTCTGCATTGGGCTTTTATTAAAGAAATATTAAAAATGTAGAGAACATATACAATAGAATATTATTCAGCCTTAAATAAAGAAGTAAATCCTGCCATTTGTGACAATATGGATGAACCTTGAGGGCATCATGCTAAGGGAAATAAGCCAGACACAAAAAGACAAATATTAAATAATCTCACTTATATGTGAAATCTGAAATAGTCAATCTCATAAAAGCAGAGAGAAGAGTGGTGTTTGCCAGGGGTTTAGAGGTGTGGGAAGTGGGGAGATGCTGGCTCTGAAAGGTGAGTTAGTTTTAGAGATATAGTGTATAACATGATAACTACAGTTCATGGAACTGGATTGTATGGTTGACATTTCTAAGAGAAATGATATTTCTCACCACACACAAACAAATATGGTAACTATGTGAGGTGCTAAAGATGTAAATTAGCTTGATTATAGCATTTTCTCAGAAATAGATGTATATGTGTATCAAAAGATCACATTGTGCACATTAGACATACATAATTTTTGTCAATTTTACCTCAATAAAACTGGAAAAATAAAATAAATATATAGTACAAAAACATATATTTAATATGAATATATAATATGTAGCAAAAATAACTAATAAATATGTACATGTTTCCAAGTATGTGTTGTTGTTTTTTAATGTCCTCCCACACACACATATTTAATCTGGGGAAGAAAAAGCATGTTAAAGGGCAATAAAAATGGTAACTCATACAGATATAATATTAATACATTTTATACAGAATATTTAATTCTTTTAATGAGGGAAGTGTTAAATTGTTAACACCCATTCAAAGGAGAACTCAAAGAAAACACACATACATAGATCAGGACTATTGAAGCAAGTATGCAAATAGAGGCAAAATTGGCTGCTTCCATATTGGGAGTGGAAAATAAATTGAAATTCTACAGGACAGAATTAACATATCTATAAACAATATTTTGCATTCTCATCAATTATCTATAATTTAGAGTGTGAAAATAGCTCAAAGGCAATATAATGCTAGAACTGGTAACCAAGATGTGTATGCTCTGACTATGCTTAATTTTCCACTGAAGCACAAAATTCCCCCTACAAAACAAATGGAAAATACATTTGATTACACATATCAGTTAAAATCTTTTTTGGCTACTTTCTCATAAGTTATCCAAGATAATAATTAGACAATTTTAAAAATATTTCATAACTTTTTATATAAAAGTTCATACACATTCATGCATACACACACATACATTCTTTCCAGTATGTAATGAATACAGCATGTAATATATAGAAATTCTTACTATTGCTATATTCGCCTAGAATTGAATACAGATGCCCAGACACTTACAACATAGAACCTGAGATCCTAAGGTATTGGATCTAGAATTTCCTTCCCCTCCCAAAATTTCACCATTTTCTTCTACTCCTGAACATTCTAAATTTAGGACTGGTGTGGAATTAGGCACCATCCTGTAAGCATAGGCCTCCTTAGATTGGTGGGAATTCCTGGGAGCTGATCTATAAGTTAGGCCTCTTCACTGTCTTTTGTTAAGTTTTATGTCTATAAAAATGGAAATGTATTAAAGAAAAAAGTAGAAAAGGCAAGGAATATGACCCTGTCAAAATACCTCACCTGTCTCAAATGACATTCTCCCCCCTACGGAGGAACATTGACCTCACCCAAAGCTTCTTTCTGCTTACTTGCTGGTTCTATTGTCTAAATATAGCCCAAGCCTAACCCTTCTTCCAGAGTCTGCAGGAGTTGCCTTCTGCCACTTCTAACTTTGGAACAATAATCCTGTGACAGCCCTTCTGTTAGTTATCTAGTCTTTACATCTTGATGCACCCAAATTTGCAGTCATCCAGGTGGAATCAAAATCTGGAGGCGATTTATCACTTTGAAGAAACTAGACACATTCTTTCCCAGTTCTTTCCTATTTTTTTTTTCCTACCCCATCTCTAATTTCTGCCCCATGAGACAAAGGATTATATAAATTAACAAACAAAAAAAATAAATAAATAAACATCTCAGATAAAAAGATTTTAGATTTTAAGACAAAAAGGAGTTCATAAAAAGAGCAACCCGATTCATTTTGTTAACGTTTCAATAGAATTAGGGCCTTCGGAAGAGGGTAGGGTAGTATTCCACCAAATGTCATTGAAAATAAACACTTTAGAACTCCTGATAAGCTAGGGAAGAAGGCAATAATTTTATTTAATTTGTTGTTAGTTTCACTCATTTAAGAGAATGAATAGTTTGGCAGAATATAGCTGTGATTGCAGCTTTTCTATTCAGTGCCCTGCAACCATCAATG
Organism: Pipistrellus hanaki; assembly: GCF_964339955.1. Classification (NCBI taxonomy): domain Eukaryota; kingdom Metazoa; phylum Chordata; class Mammalia; order Chiroptera; family Vespertilionidae; genus Pipistrellus; species Pipistrellus hanaki. The sequence goes on from NC_140510.1 coordinate 21,368,333, forward strand.
AATGTCTCCAACCGAGAGTGAGATCTTGGCAGTATTTTCAAATATTATATGCTTATGCAAATTATTTGTCTTATCAAATTGGATTGTTTGATAGTCCAACTTTGATAAACTGTAAAAAAATCTTAAATAATGCAATCACCCAAATTATTGTCTCATACAAATATACTCATTGATTCAAAAATCCACAGTCGATGTGAGCTTAATGTAGTTAATTTTAAGCACAGCAGGATTTAACCATGTCTATACTCTGAAGTTACATGATTCTGAGGAAAGAGCATGAAAATAACAAATTATATATTCCTTGTGTCATATGCAGTTTCTTTTCCCAAAATATTTTCCCTGTTCATTCATGATACCTATTAATTAAATATTTCATTATTTGTATATGTATAGGAGTTTGAGAATCAGTTACATTTAAACCATGTCATAAACACATGAATACAATGAGTCACATCTATATAGAACATTTTCTGGTAAATTCACAATTGATAGTGTCTTTCTAGACCTATCAAACAATTTAGAATTTTGTTTGTTTGTTTTGCTGAAGTGACAAAAGGGTATTAACTTTATCAGAACAACTGCACCACTTTTTCGCCTTGAAAGTTGGGATAATATTTAAAAAGAATAAAAATGGAGTGATGGACTCATACAGAGGCAGTACACATATGATGCATTTTCATTCTGTGTCTCAGCTCTTAGCCATTTAGATAAAAAACAAGAATTATGAAAGATAAAAAGATATATGTAACAATATAATAATATAGTGTTAATGTAGTACTAATATAATGTAATACAACATAATTTTATGTTGAAAGAATTCTTTAATTAACTAATTAAAAATATTTTTTTGATTTCAGAGAGGAAGGAAGAGGAAGAGAGATAGAAACATCAATGATGAAAGAGAATCATTGATTGGCCGCCTCCTGCACACCCACTACTGGGGTTCAAGCCCACAACTCCTGCTGATGCCCGGACCAGGAATCAAACCCCTGTCCACATTGGACCGGGCAAAAGTTATTTTCATGTATAAATGTCCTGTTTAGCATCTATGTGCAAATTGGTAGACATTAGCTAAAAATGTATTCATGAAGAACTGAAAGATGAAGAAAAGAGATAAAAATTGATGCATGAGGGCATAGGAGTTATGAATGACCAAGGCCAGTGGTCAGCAAACTTATTAGTCAACAGAGCCAAGTATCAATAGTACAATGATTGAAATTCCTTTTGAGAGCCAAATTTTTTAAACTTAAACTTCTTCTAACACCACGTCTTCAAAATAGAGTAGCCCGGGCAGTTGTATTTTGTGGAAGAGCCACACTCAAGGGGCCAAAGGAGCCACATGTGGCTCGCAAGCTGCAGTTTGCAGACCATGGACCTAGGCATTTAAATGTATTGTTTTTCAATGGAAAAAAATAAAAAGTCATTTCACATCTAATCAAGCCCATCTCATTCTTCTTAGGACATGAATATTGGCTTTGATAATATTTAAATTCAGCAACTATTTAATACACACTTCCTGTGCATCTAGTGCCGTGCTTAATTTTGTAGAGACATAAAATATAGTATAAAATCCCTGCCTTAAGAGTTCACTTCTGGCTGTACCTAAGGATTGCACAAAAGACTAGTTCATTTGCCAATTCTTCTCAGTCAATCCATGGTGGTGGTCTGTGGCTGAGGTGCACACAGCCATGGGTAAGGAGGAAATAATTATCAATAAATCAAGGAGGAAAATAATTCCCTTCTAGGTTTTCTATCTGTTTCAAAAAATTAGATTACCAGAAGATATTAACAGGGGAAAATACAGTATAATTTTGTATACTCAGAAGTCCCACAGACGTGGACCTACAGAAATGATTAAAACAGGCCACTTTTATGTTTTTTAGACAAGGAAACATTACTTTTGTGAAGAACTGACAAGATAAAGAATCTTGTGCCTGGGTACTGATTCGTGAGGAAGCTAAGCAGAGTTTGTTTAAAGTCTCAGCTCTGAATTTCCTTTTTCTGGTGATAAGGACAAAGATTTACTACCTCCAGTGCTGGGAGGGCCCTATTCACCTGGGAGTTTTAATTTTTGCTTTCAGGGTGACAGAGAAGAGGGTCAGAGGTCCTTCTTGCACTGGCTGTTCCTCAAGTAACTTTAATTAAAAACAATCAACATGCCAAAGTAGCATATTTTGGGCTGGCATATTTTGCTCCCCTCTAAGGTAGTATTGAAATAGTAGGTACTTTCTATGTGCCAGGCACTAAGTTAAGCATTTTATATTCACATTTAATTTAACTTTCATAATAGATGTGTGTCATTTTCTCTTTCTTTTTAGCAGATGATGAAAGTGCCACTTAAAGCAGTAAAGCACATTTCCCAAAGTCTCCTAGGTGTTAAACGTTAGAAGGATTTGACTCCAGCTCTGTTTGAGTCCACTCCTTATGCCCATCAGCACTTCCTGAGGGTCCTGGGATGGAGTGTGACTCTGGGAAGAACAGGTGGAAGAAACAGCTGAAGGGAGTTGGGGCGGGTGGAGTGAGAGGAGGACAATGAAGAAGGGAGACTAAAGAGCCAGAGAGGACCTTTTGTCCATGTGAACTAAATTCTATGCCAACAGAAATAGCCCTTGGGAAAAATGAATAGATATTTTATATTACATTCAAAGGGATGATATGCTCAACATGTACTGGTATCAACAATAAGTTATTTCTGGCTGTGCTCTTAATCTTAGGTGCCATCAGCAGGGGAAGCATCTGACTGAGGACCTGGGATACTGGCAAGAAATTCAGGAGCACCAGCTCAGCTCAGGGTGGGCCTGCAGGCTGAAGCCCCACCTTTTCCATTCTGATTTCAACCCAACTCAGAGCTGTTTTACAGACTGAATAGTTCTTCACTTCCGAGGCCTTTGGTACATGGAAATCTAATGAAAACAAGATGCAAACAATGATAGATTCCATGATTATTACCTCAAGTTCAGACATATTTGGGCTTCCCAATTTTCACCTTTATCAAAGATCTAGTCATCCATAACACATAGAGATGAAAAGATTGATAAACAAATCTAGTGTAATCTAGAACTTGCTTCAAAATACTCAAGGAAAAAAATGGCAGACTAGGTGAAAGAAGAATGACAAATTACTGATAATTATTGAAGTTGCATAGTGATTATACCAAGGCTTTTTACAACATTTTTTTGCTCATCATATTAAAACAATAAATAAGATGATATATAGGGTCAAAAAGAGAAGTTAATCAAGATTAAAATAGGATACACACACACACACACACACACACACACACACCACACACACACACACACACACACACACACACACACATTTTAACCCATTCTAAATAGACCATGATTTTTTTCCCCCCAAATAATTTTCCCCTGGCTTGTTTTGTCACCACATGTGTATTTTCATGGGTATCTTGCTATTAGCGTTTTGAATGAAGGTTAATTTTCTAAATTACAAATTTTTTAGATGTGAATTATTCTCAGGATATTTTCCTTACATGATATTCTTCCACTGTCACCCCCTTTTTTACTTTAAATAATAGGAGACTTTTGGAAATTTTATAATGTTGTCTTGATAGCTTTTACATTTTAAATTATTTGTGCTACACTATGACTGCTTTAGGTTCATAACATGTTGTGCAATTTTACCATGGGACTCTCTGCCAATAAGAATTTTTGTTAACACCTTAGGAACAGCTTTTTGTACAGTACAATCAGTTTTTCTAGAATATTCATTTATTAAAAATGAAAAAGAATCCCAAATCAAATTTAAAGAAAATATCCCTTTATTAACTTTTGGTCCAGCATATGTTTGTATATTTTCAGAAAACAACTCCGAGACCATCTGGAATCCTGTAGCAAAGAGGAATAGACAGAAGCACTCCAGCCATGAAGACAGAAGACACACAATTTAGAGATAGAAGATGCTGACAATGCCACAGCATACCAGCAGACAGCAGCTGCGTGTTGCTGAAGGATGTCCAGGACCAAACCAGAGAGGGTCGGACCTGCATCACCACCATTTGTCCACCAACCAGATCTGAAATATCATGGCTGACATGTACACACAGGAACTATTTGACATTGAAATTGGGACTCGAAATACTGTTGGCCCAAAAAGGAACTCACTACAGACTGATTCATTTGCCTCGCAGCATAACCATTATGGCTTGTTGCAGTTTAGGTTCTACAAGGGTATTTCTTGGATTACATGATCTCACACATCTAGAGGAAATAATGAACAACATAAACTGATGAACAAAAATAGACCCAGAGAAAGAGAAGCAGCAATCAGACTCTCAAAACTCAGAGAGAAAGTAAGGGAGGGTGGGGGTAAGGGAAAGAGATCAACCAAAGGACTTGTGTGCATACATATGGGCCTAGCCAGTGGCCATGGACAACAGGGTGCTGGGGGCATATGTAGGGAGGGGTTTGGGATGGGAATAGAGGGATAAGGACAATTATGTTAGACCATAATAAATAAATAAACAAACAAACAAACAAACAAACAAACCATGATTATTTTGAAATGTTATGTGGTGTGTGTGTGTGTGTGTATACTTGCAGTTTGGAATATATCTTGTTTAATCAGTCTGTTAAAAAAAAAAAAAGCAGAATTCTGTCCTTGATACTTTAACTTAAACTTGTATTCCATCTGTGTGCTCACTTTTGTAGAAATAATATCCTCCCTTTATATGACATTTTGATACTAAAATTTCACATGATGAATAAAACAATGCATTAGCAAGAATAGAGCTATTTCAGAAGCAAGAGTGTAAGTCCTCTATAAGCTATTTTATCAACAGTTTTAAATTGAGGAAGATTTAGTATTTATTCTGCCTTTAAGCATTTTATAAGTACTTGCCTGTTCTTTTTATGAGGAAAGAGACAAATCCTTTATAAAGAAATGCAGCACCTGGAGTGCCCTAGATTCTGCAAAACATTCTAAGGAAATGAAGCAACTCTACACCCAAAGCTTGTCATTTTAAGTTTAGACAATTTGAACAATTCAGACCCGGTTTTCTTCAATTAATAAAAGAAAAGTGGGATGTTCTGAAAACCTCTAGTATGGAACTACTTTACTTACTTTAAAGTAAAAAGAAACACAATAATTTACAAAGTTGAGGAGGAGGAGTAGTAATAGGGTATACATATTGAAAAAGAGAGCTATCCATATGTATAAAAGCCTAAGTGGCCAGCCAATCCCAGGTCAACCGGCCAGTGGCTATGACACACACTGACCACCAGGGGGCAGACACTCAATGCAGGAGTGGAAATCCCAGGCATGGAAACATGGAACAGATTAATGAATCTCAGAGGGGAGGGAGAAGGGAGAACGGCAGGAAGAGAGTAACCAAACATCTTATATGCATAATAGAGGCCCAGTGCACAGACTCTTGTACCTGTGGAGTACCTCTGCCTGGCCTGTGGGGATCAGGCCGAAACTGGCTCTTGGACGTTTTCTGAGGGTTCCCAAATTGTGAGAGGGTGTAGGTCAGGCTGAGTGGCCCCACTAGTGCATGAATCCATGTACCAGGTCTCTAGTAAATGATAGACAAATGACAACTTGGGCAGAATGAAAGAGAATCTATGGCAGGAAGGACAGTGACTATCTTCTGGCAGTTATACATTGAGTCAAGTTTACGCAAGTCTAATAGCTCCCACTGCAGAAAGAGAAAAAAGAGAAAAACAGGGAGCCTGGGGTGATGAGGCACTGAGCTAATAAGTACCCTTCTCCAGCTCATCAGTGTATTACATATTAATATGCCCATTCTCTCTCTCTCTCTTTCTCTCTCTCTCTCTCTCTCTCTCTCTCTCTCTCTATATATATATATATATATATATATATATATATATATATATATATATATAAATATATATATATATTTATATAAATATCAGAAAAAAATTTTAAATATACTTTTATTGATTTCAGAAAGGAAGAGAGAGGGATAGATAGAAACATCAATGATGAGAGAGAACTATTGATCCACTGTCTCCTGCATGCCCCACACTGGGGAGCCAGCTTGTAACCCGGATATGCGCTCTGACTGGGAATTGACCCATGACCTCCTTGTTCATAGGTTGATACTCAACCTCTGAGCCACACGGGCTGAGTTCTTGGTTATCTTTAAAGTAGAATATTTTACAAATTAAATTTTTGGAACTGTTCATGTGTGTGTGTGTGTGTGTGTGTGTGTGTGTGTGTGTGTGTGTTTCCGTTAGTATAAATGAGTCATACTTTATAAATATCTCAATAGAAAGTGAGCCTTAAAACTAAGCACCAGTGACAACTTTTATAACTTATATTAGGATGCCTACCAGGCATAACATTATTTTCAGTGGTTGGGTGATTTAACAATCTGATGATATTTAAGAGCAAACAACAAATGGATACTTGCTATTGTCTAAACCAAGGACCAGATATAATAAAAGCAATTTGAAATTTTATTTCTTATACAAATATTTTGTTTCTTCATATTTACAGATTCTTACATTTTTAAATCAGTATAAATTGGTCATTAAAATAATGATAAGGCATGGCCGGTGTGGTCCACATGGTTGAGCATCATCCCCAGCACCGAAAGTTGCCAATTCGATTCAAAGTCAGGGCACATGCCTTGGGTTTTGAACTCCACCTCTCTCTAAAAAATTAATAAAAATATTTAAAAAATAATGATGACTGAGAGATGAAAAAATATATATAAATTTCTAAATCGTAAAAAAATTCAACTTATAGGTATACATCAGTACTTATAGTCATAGATTAGGGTTTTTCTAAGTAGTCAAATTATTAAAATATGTGGGGATTGATATAAAGAAGGTTAACATGCAATTCATTCAAAATGATTCAATGGTAATAATCCTGGACTAAAAAAAAATCCTAGGCTAAATCTTGGGTTACTGTTTAAAGACAAGCTAGATTAAAAAAAAAAAAAATTATGTCAGTGATTGTGTAGCAAAATATAACAAAATGGCTAGAAATGGTTCCAATTATCATTGTAGAATGCCAGTCACATTTCATTTTTAATCCATCACACCAAGAAATACAGAACACTCATTCAGGATCTGAACACAAATTATTATTTCCATTTTTGGAAGTAAATCTCTATGAATAATTAAACATTTTGAACTTTGGTGCATTTTACTTGAACACTAAGCTATACCCCCCCTTTTTTTATATAACTTTCAATTTATGTCCCTAATTAAATTTATGTCTATCAAATATCATCATTGTTAAAGTTCAGTATTTTCTGGTCCAACTCTTTTTCCAGAAGAGGATTGATTTGAGGTTCAGAACATAATCATGTAACCCTAATTGGTGTGAGTAAATTATACATCAGTTGTGCAATTTCTTAGTATCTAGGGCTCATTTGGCATAAATGGAATTCAATTATTTAATTGCTAATTGTAATATAATCAGGTTTTTTTGGTCTCAAGATAATATACAGGAAACACTTCACAGAATATAAAGTCAGTAGTGTTCCATGCTTTTGATATTCATAATATTAAGGAAATATTATATATGAATTAAGTAGGTTAGGATTATAAAGTAAAGGACAGTAACAGGCACCTCTAAGTGATTAGTTTGCACAACCAAAGGTGCCACATCCCTTTCTAATCATTTGCTTGAAAGGCATTGGACATTTTTCATGAGCCTATCATCATTCAAAGCCATTTCAGAATCGCCTTGCTTGTTTTCCCAGACACAAAAATAAATCCAGGTTCATATCTTCTTTTGACAAAAAGTAGTATCAGCCTGTTTGATCAGACACATTATTGACCAAGATGGCATAAAACTGTTTTTGGGTTATTTTTTGCGGGGAGGGAAATGGGGTGTTTCAAAAAGTAAAGTCATCCGCAAAGAATGAAAATATGCCAACCTCAAGGACATTATATTTATTGTGTTTCAGTTTTTTTCTAAACTGGGTGCAAAAATAAAAATAAATATGACATTCTTTTAATTATATAATTCAGGTCTTTAATTGATCTTGAATATTTAAAAAAATGGATCTACACATAGTAGGTGCTTGAAAAAAATCAAGTACTTGTCATAGCTAAACTGATACTTCATGTGCCATTTGAGTTTTGGGACTCTGAAGTAGTGAGCATAGAAGGTCCTGACTTGTTCACAGTGATTTAAAGATGTGACCAGCCTGTTACCTCACCTTCTCTGTATATGAGCTGGCCATGCATATGCATACACAAGGAATGTCAATAAAGGATCATTTCTGTTACCTTTAATAAAAGTGATAGGTAGGTTATCAAATATACCTAAGATGACATCAATGGTTTTTGATCAAAATATATGATCAGAACTGTTATCTAGTCATCTGAATTTGCTTTACATAGATACTGATAAAAATAGCAATGTACTTTCCAACTTATGTTCCTTATACTATCTTTCAAAGCATCTAATAACCTACTTGACTATGTGCTATAAGATAGTTATTACCATGGAATTAATTTCTACTTGGTTTACTGCCCCTAGGTCCTTACTTCAGGTATCACTTTCTTGGTAAAATATCTTTTGGGTAGATGTCATTTTTTAATGGATCGAATGCCCCTTGATTGGATGGAATAAGTGCATTGCAATGCAATTAGTTTGTTTTTATACTTAAAATAACATAGAATTTAGAACAAAGTAAAACTGAGTGTTAGCATATTACCAAAAGAATGGAAGAAAAAGCCAAGATTATAGTTAACTCACAATTTCATCTATGGTGCCACAAATAAATCTTGTTTGTATCAATTATTTTATTTTTATTTTATTGATTTTTAACAGAGAGGAAGAGAACTAGATAGAGAACTAGAAACGTTGATGAGAGAGAAACATTAGTCAGCTGCCTCTTGCAAACCCCCTACTGGGGATGTGCCCGCAACCAATGTACATGCCCTTGACCGGAATCGAACCTGGGACCTTTCAGTCCGCACACCGACGCTCCACCACTGAGCCAAACCCGCTTCGGCTCAATTATTTTTTAAATGAAAATTTACTTTTCACATTTAAAGTGGTCAGTTGTTTTCCAACCATAACTTTCTGTGACTAAAATTATTGTTTTAAAATCTTCAGAAGCTTTTCTCTAAAACAAATAAACACCTCTGTGATGAAAAATTAAAATAGTTTCTCTTTGATTATAGCCCATAGGGCACATCATGGTAAAGAGTTTCATACTAAGTAGTTATCCTAATGCTTTAGTTTCTATAATGCTGCCACAAAACATAAGCTATAGTTCTTTAAAATGCAAATGTGTACATACATTTCAGTTAAAATGGCATATTCAGTCATTCATAGGAGAGCTGTACCAGGTGGGATATAGTTTCTATTCTCCAGGAATTCAGGTGCAAACTTAAAAAAAAAAAAAAACACAGACAGCCGAAACCGGTTTGGCTCAGTGAATAGAGCATCGGCCTGCGGACTGAAGGGTCCCAGGTTTGATTCTGGTCAGGGGCATGTACCTTGGCTGCGGGCACATCCCTGGTAGGGGGTGTGCAAGAGGCAGCTGGTCGATGTTTCTCATCGACATTTCTAGCTCTCTATCCCTCTTCCTTCCTCTCTGTAAGAATCAATAAAATATATTTTAAAAAAAAACAACAACACACAGACAGATGCCAACTTAAAAAGGCATTTATCATGCTCTGAATATTACCCATCCAGGTACTCAAACCATAACCTATGGAATCAGTCTCCAGTCCTATGTACCCACTTAAGAAGTATAGTTAGTCTTAAAGTTAATGAAGTTTATCCTTTAGGACCCTCATTTGCCTAGTCTCTTCAAAGGCCTTGGAACAGGCTGTAGAAATTGGGGTGGGAAACATTGCAGATCTGTGCTAAGCAATTAATAAAAATATTACATTATTTTATTTATTTATTTTAATTGGCTGTGCTGGGTGATATTGATTAATAAAATTATATAGGTTTCAGGTGTACAGTTCTACAATACACCATCTGTATGTTGCATTGTGTGTTCACCACCCTAAGTTAAGTGTCCTTCCATCATCATTTATCCCCTCCTTTACCCTCTTCTACTTCTCCCTCCACTCATTTTCCTTTGGTAATCACCATACTCTAGTCTGTGTCTATGAACTTTATTTCTTTCTTTTTGCTTAATCCCTCACCTTTTCCACCCAGCCCTACCTCACCACTGCCCCTCTCCCTGGCAGCTGTTCTTTGTAGCTATGAATTTGTTTCTATTTTATTTGCTAGTTTATTTTTAATCGTTATTGTTGAAAGTATTAAATATGTCCCCCTTTCCTCCCCCATTGACCTCTTCTAGCCTGCGACCTCTCCCATCCCATGCCTTTACATACAAGTTCTTTGATTGATCTCTTCCTACTGACCCATCCACCCCCACCTGTCCTCTGAGATTCTTCAGTCTGCTCCATGACAATTCTAGACTCTGAATTTTTCCACTTGATTTCTATTGTTTCTAGTGTTGTTCACCTCTGATCCAACTTTTTTTCTTATTGCAACTATGCAATTATTTAAGAATTACATACCTGGTATTATTTTTAAAACCTGATAATTTTCCCATTGACCATAGGATAGAGTATAAGACCACACATGTTTATATTTATTTTGGTTCCTAGTGCTGCTGTAGTAAATTAGCACAACCTTGTGACTTAAATGACACACATTTAGTATCTTAGATTGCTTGAGGTCAGAAGTCTTAAAAATCAAGATATCAGCAGGCTCTATGAGGCTGGAGAGAAGAGCCCAATTCCTTCCTTTCCAGTTTCTGAGACCTCCTGCATTCCTTCTCTCACTGTGCTTTCCCCTGTCCTTAAAGGCCACAGTGTAGCAGCTTTAAGCTTCTCTCCTTCCCAACATCTGCCTCCCTCATCATCTCTCTGTCCCTGGTTCTGACTCTTCTGTCTCCTCTCCCTCTTAGAAGCCACTATAATTACATCGAGCCGACCCAGATAATGCAGTATAAGCTTCCCATCACAGGACTTTTAATTTAATCACATCTGCAAAATCCCTTTTGCCACATAGCAAATGTACCCACAGGCTCCGGGGATTAGGACATAGACACGTCCCAGGCATGATTTCGTCTTCCATGTGTTTGGCATAGCTATCCTTTTAATGAGCACCTCTCTACGTTTCTCACTCTTTCTCTCACCACACACTACCCCCTCACACCTAATATTTTGATCTCTTAAAATGTGCTCAAGCTAAGTGCTACTTTAATTTTTATGACATTGTAAAAGATGGCTACCTTTTATAGATGAGGAAATTAATAGGTTTGAATATGTATACGAGGGACATGGAGCCACAGAATCAGATATTAATGCTGACTCAGATATTAAACTCCAGGCCAGGCACACCCTATTAACTGTTAACCACTATTCCATTATGTTTGTAGTTCCTCCAGGTAGTTTCCCTCATGCACCAGGAAAAGTCATAACTCCACCTTTTTCTTCACATCTCTCTCTGCCTTTTTGCCTTTATTTAAGACTCAGCTCAATTATTACCTCCTCAAAATCCCTTTCTGCATCTGCTCACCCCTTTGAAATTTTCCACACCCTTCAATATATGCAAAATTAAGTTCTACTGCACCCCATATCCTCTCTGAGCATTTATTTATCTGCAGGTCTCCCTTTATAAGATCTCAAACCCTCTAAGGCAAGAGGCCATGCCTGCAGTGTTATATTTTCCAAGAACCTTCTGCTGTAACTGAGACATAGAAGGCACTTAATAAATGTTGGTTGAATAAATAGTTGAAGTGTAAAGTATAGTGTGGAGAGCAGCAACAGGTTCAAGCCTACAAGTTCAAGTCCTCTCATGGCCATGTGCAAGTCCCAGCTTGGAAGGCAGTGCCCCCCCCCCCAGACAATTATAGACAACAGCTATAGTTGCAAGCTTGAACCTATGGTCCAAACACATGGCCCCACATGCCTAAGTGATATAGGCTGTAAGTAAACAAAGCTTGATCAGGTGCATGCAACTGAGAAAGATCAAAATTCACGAGAATGTTGTAAACATCTTGACCACGCCCTTACTTTGCCTCTCCAGGCATCTGGCTATAAAATAAAAACACGGCTTGCAGTCTGTGAAGCTGTCTCTCCATCCAGAAGAGTGTCCCACTGAGACCCAGCTTTCATTCTATTGTCTGTCTTTTCTCAATCCTTCACCACCCCACCTCAGGGTCACTTAATCTGGCTGTGCTGCTACAGCACATAAGGCACCCTAGGTCTGAGTATGCTGGCTCACCACAGTATAGTAAGTGGTAGTGATAAACTTTGCATAGGAGGGTGAGGTCACAAAGGGGTGAAATAGCACAGTTTGTTTGAGAATCAGAAATATTGTAGAATGGCTGGAGCACAGTGTCAAATCAGAATGAGGATCAGGAAGGAGGTGGAGAGACACTGAAGGGGAAGATCATAGGAAGCTGTGTCAAGCCTTAAAGATGAGACATTAGCAACAAGCACTGGGATATAATGGCAGAGTTTAATCCTACAATGAATATTTAATTTGCATTTTAAAGATTTTTTGCTTAACAACTGATTTCAAGACCATATGTAATTATTTTTTTTTCTCCTCCAATTCAGTGTGGTAGGATTAAAAGTCAGAAAAATTACATCTTTAGTCATCATTTCTATCACAAAATAGCTCAGAATCAGCACATCCATTCTGTTAACTCCATGTGTCACCAGCTTTTGTAAGCAAAATGAGAAATTGAGACCTTGACATTCTCCAGACCTTGGTCCCTTAGCTTTCTTATCAAGGGGAGAGAGGACGTGTGTGTGTGTGTGTGTGTGTGTGTGTGTGTGTGTGTGTGTGTACTTAATACTCATTAGCAAGTTTTGATAAAAGGAAGTCCTTACTTTTAAAAATTCTATATTTTATTGATTTTTTTACAGAGAGGAAGAGAGAGGGATAGAGAGTAAGAAACAATGATGAGAGAGTAACATTGATCCATTGCATCCTTCACACACCCTACCAGGTATGTACCCACAACCAAGGTACATGCTCTTGACTGGAATCTAACCTGGGACCCTTGAGTTCACAGGCTGACACTCTATCCACTGAGCCAAACAGATTAGGGCAGGAATTCCCTGCTTTTTAAGAAATGCTCTGAACTTTAAATTTTTGTTAATGAAGTAGGGTCAGAAATTAATAATTAGAAATCCAGTGAATGTTGTGTAACATACCATGTCTATGAGAGTAGAGAGCAACTTGGACCTTAGACTATTGCGTGAAGAGTTTGAAGATTATATATATATATATATATATATATATATATATATATATATATATAATCTTCAAACTCTTATATATATATATATATATAAAGGCCTGGGGAGGGTATGAGAATGGTCAATAGGGAAAAAGGGGTGGAGGGGGGCATCTGTAATACTTTCAACAATAAAGAGAAATTTAAAAAAAAAGTATTTTCAGGTCAACAGAAGGTGTCATTCAGGAATTCAGGAAAGCAATTGACTTCTCCCATTAGCAGAATTGGGAATCTGAGCTAAAGATACTTAGTATTTTTATGGGAAGAAATTGGATTACTAGTTAGCCTAGACCACAGAGATGAAAATGCATATACATGCACTGATAAATATTTAATCAGCAATGATACAAGTAATTATTGTTTTGCCTATTTCTGCATATTGAAAAACAGATACTTAAATAGACCATTTTCAAGATCACAAAGTTAGTAAGCAGTCGCGCCAGCACTTTACCTTGGCTATGCCAGCCTCTAAAGTCCCCAATATTTTATACTCATTTTTTTCTCACATTCAAGGGAAGCCAACTAAATATTAGCTATGTGCATGTAGTTCTAGGAAACACCCATATCTTGCCCTTGGGAGCCTCAAACTCCAACATCTAATTTATCATTCCCTCTCTTACATGTCATGATCCTCCTTATGCCACTTAGGAAATGGAAGCATCATAGTTTCAAAGATGACTCTTATCTATACTAAAAGGGTAATATGCTAATTAGACCGAAAGTCTTCCGGATGTCCTTCCTGACAAAGCCGCAGCAGCTGCAAGGGCCAGGAGTTGGCCGCGCAGGAGAGACGGTGGCACAGGCCAGTCCAATGCCACAATCCCTTTCACAGAGGCTTTGGGAGAGCCTGGCAACACATGAGAGGTTGGGCCGAGAGAGAGAGAGAGAGAGAGAGAGAGAGAGAGAGAGAGAGAGAGAGAGAGAGAGAGAGAGAGAGAGAGAGAGAGAGAGAGAGAGAGAGAGAGAGAGAGAGAGAGAGAGAGAAAGAGAGAGAGAGAGAGAGAGGGCAGAGTCACACAAGAGGGTGGGGTGTGGCCACTTTCTCAGAGTTGGCATGGGACAGTCCTCCATGCAGGCCAGTCCAGTGCAGCGGCCCCTTCTGTAGAGGTGGCACTGGAGAGGCCTCAGTGCGGGAGAGGCTGTGTCACAGGCTGGTTCAACACTGAGGCCCCTTCCACAGAGGCAAAGGAGAGGGGGCTGTGCAGTCCTGGTTCCAGTGCTGCCTTTTCTGCAGAGGCAGCCACAGAGGCATGGCTTGGGCTGGTCCCAGTGCCACACCTCCGCAGAGGCTTGACAGGGTGAGACCTGCTGTGCCTCAACCTCCCACAGCCCCTCCCCAAGCTGGTCAGGCCCCAGATCGCCCCCCCACCCACCAGTGGGTGGGTGTGGGGGGAGCAGGGCCAGTGCTAAGAAGCAAGGGCTGGCAATGGCAGAAGCAGGGGGGTGGCGGGGGTAGTGCCTTCACCTGATTGCCGGTAGCCTCCCACAGAGGAAATGGGGAGTGAGCCTACTAAGCCCCTGAGCACTCTTGGACTGTGAGAGAGGACAGGCTGGGCTGATGCAACCCCCCAACTCCCGCATAGATTTTTGTGCACCGGGCCTTTAGTAAACAAATAATTTTCATAAATGATACTCATGTGAGACACAAATAAAACTTTTGAAGGTAGAAAATGGGATAGGGGTTTTAAGCTCTACAATTAGCTGTTTAAACTTGACTGTAATTGCATATTTGTCAGATTTAATTAGTTAGATAAGCCTTCATTCGTTAATGCCTGCAATGTGTTAAATACCATGTTAGACACTGAAAAGTCAAGGGCAAGCAATATGATCTTGTCTTCAGAAACAATAGAGACAAGAATGGTTTAATAAATAATTACAAAAAAGTTTGTTAAGTGCTATGAAAATGCATTTCAAATATCATACATATATATAATGGAATATTCCTCAGTGGTAAGAAGAAATAAATTCGACCATGTATGTCAACACTGATGAATCTTGAGAATAGGTAAGTCAGACAGAAAAAGTCAAGGACTATATGATTCTATTCATATGTGGGATATAAAACTGAAAGCAACAAATAAACAGCAGGTCTCACCCTGTCAAGCCTCTGCGGAGGTGTGGCACTGGGACCAGCCCAAGCCATGCCTCTGTTTTATATCCCACATATGATTCTATTCATATGTGGGATATAAATAAACAAATAAGAAAAACCAACAAAAGCTCATAGACACAGACAACAGTATGGAGTTTATCAGAGGGAAGTGGGGGTGGGAGATAGTGAAGGGAAAAGGTCAAATATTTGGTGATGGTAGAAGATTTGACTTTGGATGGTGGACACACAATGCAATATACGAATGATTCTATATAATATTAGTCTAAAATGCAAATCGACTGAACAGTGGAACAACTGGTCGCTATGATGAACACTGACCACCAGGGGGCAGATGCTCAATGCAGGAGCTGTGGTCAGTGAGCTCCCACAGGGGAAGCACCGCTCAGCCAGAAGCTGAGTTCACAGCTGGAGAGCGCAGTGGTGGTGGTGGCAGTGCTCAGGACCCCTTCCGATGTCCATCTGCTGGCATAGGCCCACTCCCCTGAGCCTAAGTCAGCAGGTGAACATCCCCGAGGGGTCTCTGACTGCAAGAGGGCACAGGCCAGCGTAAAGGGCCCCCCCAGTGCATAAATGTTATGCACCAGGCCTCTAGTGTATTACAGAACTGTACACTTGAAACCTACATAATTTTATTAACCGATGTCACCCCAATAAATTGATTTTTTTAAAAAAAGAGAGAGAGAACAAGAAAATGTATTTTGTTCATTAGATTCCACATGTGAGTGATATCATGTCTCATGGACACAGACAATTGATTGGTGAAGGCCTGAGAGGAGCAGGTATGGGGTGGAGGCTGTCAATGGGGAAAACACACACACACACACACACACACACACACACACAAATAATACTTTCAACAATAAAGATTTAAGAAAAAAATAATTGTAAATGCTCATAAAAGTTGCAATAATATTAACATTGTTGTCACTTCACAAATGTAGAACCAATTTTAGATATTAAACTGGAAGTTGTATGTGTGAAGAAAAAAAGAAAAAGAAAATGTATTTCAAGGATTTTTTTTAACCAAATCTGGAGTGGTCAGAGAAAGTTTCTATGTGGAAGTTAATGTCTAAGTTGGCAAAATAGAACAAGTAAGGATTAATGAGATGAAAAGGGATGTGTGATGACAATATATAAACCACTGGCAAACGTCCTCATATCATTAAGGAATACAGCTTCTAGAAATGAAACAGTAAAGTGAAGGGCAGGTAATGATCAGTTATATTGAAGGTCATGTCTCTCACAGTTTACTATTCAATGTCAAGAAATAAAAAGCACCAGAGGTACTGTAACAGGTATGATATTTCACAATTACAGCAGCCCATAGAACAGAGGGGTAAAAATGGAATTTTTGTTGACTAATTTTTGAGCCTTTTTCAGACGAGTTACTGTATACACCTTTAGGTGAGTTCAGTCTTATTGCACAATTTCCCAGGCCACTTAAGAAGAGCTTAGCCACTTGAGGGGCACTTCAGGGGTGCTCAAAGGCTCATCTCCATGTCATTATTTCCCTTAAGAGTCTTCTCCCGTCTTTCTCTCCTGTTTTAATTCTAACATCATAGGATGTGAGCCCTGTATGCTAGTGCCCAGGGGTGTTGTTCAGCACAGAGTGTGTGGTGGTGTGAGGGAAGGAGGGGCACGTTTCAGGTCTCAGTTGAACAGCATCATGGTAGCAACCACAGCCTGACATGTTAGACTCCAGAGTTGGCCTAGGCTAGTACAAGTGCTGATGTCTATGCATCTTGGGTGGAGCCAGGTGCTGTCCTTGGTGCTTAATTCAGCCCCCTCTGAGATCCCCTAGGGCAGTGCAGGTGCACCATTTGAGGTGACCCCTCTTTTTACTTGAAGTTATTGCTTGGCTTACTCTGCCAGCCTCTGCAGTTCCCTCTGGGACTTTGGGAAACGTGCACCCACATGCCATGCTCAAACCTCTGAGAAGCAAAGGGGGTTATCTGAGTACCGCGCTCATGCCTGGAGGTCACGATCCCCTCCCCCCCACCCCTGGCATGTTTGGGGGCTTTCTTTCTTGTGCTGCAGTTGCAAAACTAGACATCAGTCTCTTCTGTAATTATATTTGCCCTGGTCCTATAAGGAGCTCCTTTGTTCCTCTTCCTTCCCTGACTAGCATTGGAGGAAGGGACACAAGCACCACACTCTCTACTCTGCCTTCCTCCATCCCTTCTCTCAGCCTCCACTTTAAGCCTAGCTTGGGGCTTCTCAACCTTGGCACCATTAACCCTTGAGGCCAGGTCCCTCTTTGTTGTGGGGGCTGCCCTGTGCTCTGGAGGATGTTTAGCATAACCCGTGGCCTCTAGTCACTGGATTCAAGTTTCATCTATCCAACTGTAACTATCAAAATTGCCACCCCACCATCCTCCCCACAGAGTAGCAATTTTGTTTACTCTGGAGCACAGGAGTTAAATTGATTCCGTCAGGATAAATTCACTTGAGGCCCCCACCAGCTGGGATGGCAGAGGAGCTGTGCCATGACCCCTGCACTCCTGCGAACACAGCACTGTGAGCTGAGGCCTGCAGCCGGCGGCGTACTGCTTTGATGACCTGGGGCCTGAGGGCAGGTGTTGTCGGGATGCTGCACACCAGGCCCAATCTGCTTTCTGTCCATAAATTTGCAGAAACACATGAATGGGTAGCAACAGAAAATGGTACTGGAGCAGTGGGAACCAGCAACTTTGCACAGGAAGCTTTTAGAGATGTTGATTACTGTCGTCTGTCTGGAATTGGGACGAAATTGAACAAACAAGATGAGTTTGGTGCTTTAAAAAGTGTGAAAGCTGCTAGTGAACTCTATTTTCCTCTATCAGGAGAAGTAACTGATCCAGTGTTTCCAGTAAATCCAGGACTTGTCTATGAATCTTGTTACGAAGATGGTTGGCCAACACTGGGTAATACTTCAGAAGTAGGTGAACTAAGAGTGAAGAAGCATGTATCGATAAGAAATAGACAACATCTATTGAACAGTCAAAATGGAACCCCTTAAATTAGGTAGTATGAAACAACAACAACAAAAATCATTTGAAAAGATTTTCTCTTATGCCTGAAATCTAGGTTTTACTTCTTTCTCTTTAATTTCAAGGACAGTCTAGAGAGTTGATATCTTTTATTTACTGAACCCTAGTAAACCCTCTCCTTGCCCCTCAGGAGTAAGTGTAACTAACCCTTAGGCTTCCAGATTGAGAGTCAGATGCTAACAGAACAAACATTTCATATTGGTTGGTGCTCCTGTGACACAAGTTAATTTTACCTACCACCTACACAAAGGTAAGTAGTTAAGCATTTCTAAGCTTTTGTACAATGCAATTACTTGTTAACCTTTAATATTTTTGTATATGTGTGTAGCACTTATTTAAAAAATAACCAAATGACAACTATATAGCTAGCTCTAAATAATTCTCAGAGTAGCTACTCTTTCTTTTCTATCTGCTCACGTTACACTCAGTTATTATTAAACTATCATTATTACCTCATGCTACTGATCCATCACATCTTACCTTCTTTGCTTTATATCTTCTGCTATTTCTACAGTGACAAAGGCAGAAAGATTGGGAGAACTAGCCCATATGACTCTTGGTTAAACAAGCTGCATTTGCTTCAATGTGATATACACTCCAGTGAATAGACATCTAGAAATCTCATGTATTATTTTGGTCTGTCTTAAAATAATTGTTTTTCATACTATAGCTATGTGTTTAGTGGTTTTACAATTAAGTTATGATACATTTTAGAGTAAAGAAGAAAAGCCATTTTCAAAGGGAATACAACTTTAAGTTTAATGAAATCTAATATGAGCGAGTTGGCATGGCTCAGTGGCTGAGTGTTGACCTGAGAACCAAGAGGTCACGATTTGATTTCTAGTCAGGGCACCTGCCCAGGTTGTGAGCATACTCTCTAGTAGGGGTCCTGCAGAAGGCAGCCAATCAATGATTCTCTCTCATTATCGATGTTTTTATCTCCCTCTCCCCTCCTCTCGGAAATCAATAAAAATATATTAAAATACAAAATTAATACGAAATCAATCAATAGTATTAGGAGAGAAAGAAGGAGATCGAGAGAATTGAAATTGTTATGGACTATTTTATTTTAATGGCCTAGTTCATTTTAATATTCCTATTATAAATGTCTGGGTTCACACATTATTATAAACAGAAATTTAAATCAGTGCAGCCAGTTTAATGATATAAACAGAACATTAATATGCACAACAAAATTAGGAGAAATAATGCATTTTCAAATGGGTATTTATCCTGCCAAGTTCTAAAACCCAAACACATAACTAACCTGATAGCATAATTCTTGACGTATACATTATACAAAAGACTAATTATTTTCTATAAAAAATATTGTTACAAGATTAAGTTTTAAGCGGGCATTTCCACTGTAAAATGAAGCTAATTAAAATTATACATAAAACTTGGTGAAGGTAAAAAACTTGTTTCTGAGTTCTTATTCATTTTGGAAATTCCAATAACTAGTACAATTTCAGATGCATAGAGTAGGTTATTAATAAGAGTAAAGGAATTAAAGTTTTGGAGAATAATATGTATGCTAAATAGAGTAATGAGAAAAAATTATTATTTTAAAGTGTGCCTGTTCAATAAGTGCTGTGATCTAGGCTGAAAATGTTTTTATGAAGGAGTTGAGGGGAGAAACCAGGGGATTGATTAAGAGTTTACCACATGGGACAGGCCATATCAGATGAAATGAGTTTGTCTTCCTGGTAGTCCCACCAGTGTGTAAGCCCCATCTTTGAGTAGGCACAGGACTTTGCTTGTTCCGGTGAAGTTTTGAACTGCGATGTGGAGAGACCTACATGAAAGTAAACTGAGCATAGCATCTGCCAGCGTCAGTGAGTACAGAGGCCCGCAGCACAACAACCCATACAGAACGGAAGCTTGACAACAGCCATATGCATCATGTTGGAAGTGTTTCCGCCCCTAACAGAGCCTTGGATGATGACAAGCCCAGCCAATACCCCAACTGCAGCCTGTGAGGGTCCTGGAGTCAGGAGACCCAGGTACGTCATGCCTGGATGACTGAGCCATAGAACCCATGGGGTAATAAATGTTTTAAGTTGTTAGCGTTTGAGGTGACATGTTATACAGCAATAGAAAGACCCCAACCCTCCCAGGAAAAAATTATTGTTTTCCAAAAGAGCATTACAAGCCTGAGGTCAGTAAACTAGCAAACTTACTTAACCTAGGGGTTATGTATTTAAAAAATAAATTCATAAAAACTGGCACTGTTTTTCTCACAATCATGAATTTATGAGTTTTATCTAAAAAATCTTGTGAGAGGGTAAAACTCAGATTTAGGGTAGGGGGACTGAAAGGTTGTAATAAATGGAAATAAGAGTTGGGAAGGGGATAAGGCAGTAGCAGATAGAGTAATAGAGAAGAAACTGATGCAAGTCACTGGCCTGTTGGCAATCTTGTCATGCAAACCATTTGCTGAACATTTGTAGAATTCCATGTCTGGGTCAAAACTTCTTGAAGAAAACAATCATTAAAACTTTCCTTTTGTTTTGAAGAGTAAATATATATAATTGTATATTTAATTGTAGTACAATGGTAGAGACAGACACACAGAAGCACACACATATACATGCGCATATGTGCACACACATACTTTTCATTGTGATAAAATGTGATAAATCTTTGGAAAATCTTTGCAAAGCAACAAGCTTGACCCATAGAATCAGGTGGTAGGAATCTAGGAACTGTGACACGTGAGATGAAGATCTACAAGGGTGTGGCTTTGCTTTTATGAGAAATAATCTCTCCCTTCTCCTCCCTGCAACACTTCCCCTTTCTGCCTTCCCAAACACACACCTTAATAAGGGACAACTTTGAGATCCTGACATTAGGAAGATGTGATCTACCGTGTTTCCCCAAAAATAAGACATCCTCCGAAAATAAGACCTACTTACAGGGTTCCTTTTGAGTGAAATATAAGGCATTCCCAGAAAATAAGCCCCCCCCCCCCCAAACCCCCTGTAAGCTAAACATGAGAGATTTGGTCCACTGATTCTGAAAGAAATGGAGTCACAAGAAATTCACCAGGAAATTCAGGAATTGGATTGTTATGATGATGTTCCAGAAGACGATGGCATGATTGTCATTGAATAAATGAGTAAATTCTTGATACTGTAGGATTCACAGTTTGTCTGGTTTGTGTTGACAACTACCGTACTACCATACCGTATATAGGTAATAAATTTCCTTTATTTTCATTTAACAATAAATATGTACCATATTCTTCTTCATGGAAAAATAAAACATCCCTGAAAATAAGACCTAGCGCATCTTTGGGAGCAAAAATTAATATAAGACACTGTCTTATTTTTGGGGAAACAGGGTACTGATCTGCTGCAAAATACAATGTCAGGTCTTAAATATTACTCAATAGCAGGGAGGTACCCAAAGAGTATTATGCAAGTGAAATAAGCCAGTCAGAGAAAGATAAGTATCACATGATCTCACTCATATGTGGAATTTAGTGAACAAAATAAACTGATGAACAAAATAGATTCAGCCACATAGAAATATGGAACAGACTGTTGCTTCTCAGAGGGAAGGTTGGGGTAGGTGTATGGGAAGAGATTAATCAAAGAATTTGTATGCATATACAGTATGCATAACCCATGGACACAGACAATAGTATGGTGAAGGCCTGGGGAAGGGGACAGGGGTGGGCTAGAAGAGGCCAATGAGGAGAAAAGGGGGACACATGTAAAACTTTCAACAATAAAGATTTAAAAAAATAAAATATAGTTCTCAAGGTTGTCTAATTCTGTCCATCTCAGTATCTACCAAGCTAGTCCAACCTCCCACTCTTTCCTGCCTAAACTATTACAAAAACCTTCTAAATAGACCCATTTGTTATCCTTGTTTTATCCATTTTACATAAAATGCTGAAACAGGGATACTTTAAATATATAAATAGGACTGGGCTTTTTTCCTACTTTAATAACTTCAATAGCTTTCCATTATTTTTATTGTGATTATTTTAAAAAGATCTTTATTTGGTCAATAAGAAGCCCTTACATTTGACTCTTGGCTTCATCAGAGTTTTATTTTAAATGTCACAACCTCCCTGATAATCTAGACCAGGGCATTACCTATATTTAATTATTTTATTTTATTTCATTTTTTAATAATGGAAGACACTTTATTATTTTTTAAAAATCAGCTCTCAACATTTCAACTCTGGTAGAAATCAAAGGCAAAACATTTGCATTTTTAAATTAGCATATATTTAACTTTCTCACTCACAGAACTTCATACAGTAAGACATACACCAAGGAGGAGCATGGTCAGAGCAGTTTCTGTTACAGCATTTCTGTGAAGATACAAATACTGGGCTTTCTCTCTGAGAATAAGTTAGCCATTCCTGCTTTTGTCACTGCATAAGTGGCCTCACAGCTAGTTAAGAGTTACTGTAATGCTGGAGAGATCTGGACATGGAAAACTAGAGCTCTCAGGAGTGGGAGAGGCATTAACACTTCTGAACTGTGGAAAGGAAGAACATCAAAGGTGCATACCCCAGAAAGGGGTGGTCTTAGTAAATAAAGTTGGTTAAAATTCAGCTTTACATATACATGGAATATCTACATCTGATCTACTAGGCATATAAAAAAGACATAGAATATTTGAAAAACCTTACAATCACTCAACTGAGTTAGAAGAACACCAGCAAATTCACAGCGGCCTCAGGACGTGGCTAGAAGCACTAACATGTTGCCCGCTTGGACCAGCGAAGTGCTCCTGCCTCTGCCCCCGCAGACACCGGCGAGGGAAGTGAGAGGGGGCTGAGGCTGCCGCAGGACCATGCCGGGTGGGCTCTCCCCTGTATCATTTTAAATAATACTTATTTTATAAAATTATCTATGTAATTGAATATCACTTCATTAGTTGTTTGTTTCATCAATTAGATGTTTATATAAATTATTATTTTTCTGTCATTTGGAATTTAAACTTTGGAAAGATAGAAATCCTATCTATCTTTTTTACTCTTGTATTCTCCATGCCACCTAGCACAGGCACACATTAGGAACTAAAGAATGTTCGGTGAAAGGATAGAAAGAACTGGGTTATATAAACTGTCTCCTCCTCTATCTCAGAATTCATTAAAGGACACCCAGGATTGCCCAGTTTAGAAACCTGGGCCTCAGTCTGGGGAATCTCAGGCTCCTTCTACCACTGCTCTTCCCCACGCTGGCTAGACACTCACCACACTCTGCTGGTTTTACTTCATAGCAAGTACTTCCAAGTCTACCTCCTCCCCATCACTATTACCACTTTTTCTCCACAGCAAACGATAACCTCCTAATTAGACTTCTTTTGATTTTTCAAATAAAAAAATAAAAACCTTTTAATCTCCTATGTTTCTTATCTATAAAAAACTATTTTATAATTAATGTATTTAATTAAAATATGCTTACAAATTACAAGTTTCATATCTTTAATTGTCATAATAACACCATAATGGAAACTATACTTGTTTTAAGCCCATTTTTTACAAATAAGAAAATTGAGGTAGGTGAATAACTTTTTAAGGACCACACAGCTTATAAGTGGACATTACTAGTAGAATTTGAATATATTAGTGGAGATGAAACTATTGGAGATAGTTAAAGTAGTGAGATTAGAACCTAAAAATCTGGTACTCACTAAAATACATCCTTTTGGCATAATGACCTTTCTAAAAAACAGACTGCCATACTCTCATTCATTCCCCCACCATTGACATTGGGACAAAATCCAAGTTCTTTAGTGTGACATACAGAATTTTTCATATGATGGTGTCTTCCTGGTTTTCACCTTGTCCTGTAGCCTTACAAAGTTGTTCGTAAATCCCTACTTTACTGTGTTCTTTCTAACTTTTGTATATTTGTGCACACCATTCTCTTCCTTAGGAAAAAGGCCCCTGATTTCTGAGTTTGGAAAGGCAGGGTTTGTCAAGTTTATTGTCCGAGAAGACCTTGAGCTCTTTTTATCCAGTGTGCGTATGTAATATCAGAGTTTTAACTGAGGCTATTGAACTGTGATATAAAAATAATCATCAAGGGCACTACCATTTTTTTTCAGATATGTCCTTGTGTGACTGTAAAAGCGATATAATAAAGCAATACAAGGCAAAACTAGAAAAGAAAAAGGATGGAAAGCACATAGAATGCTGTAGTAAAAAGGTATCTTGGAAATCCTAAAGAGAATAAGTTTTGTTTTGTTTTTTCTTTCATGTGGTGCGAACACTTGATCTCCAATAGACCAACAGTTAATGCAATGCTTCCTTGGTTATGATTCTAACTTCGATTCTAATGGAGGTGGAGGCATCGGAAGGGAAGAAATGTCAGCAGAATACACTATTGATCTGACATTTACTTTTGAAATTATCTCTCAACAATCTTGGCTGAGGCTTCCTATTCCTACTTTTGTGTTCCCCACAATGCACAGAAAAGTAAACTCAGTTCATCTCTGACATTAGAAATTCTGGAGGAATCTGGCATGAAATTACATTGCCATCTCACCCCTCCTATCAGCATTGGTTGGTGAGGTAACTGGATAGATGGTGAATTTAGAGGGAATTGATTCTTTCTCTAGAGAGAAAGGGTAGAGAGTAATAAATCAGATTCTCCCAGCTTGGTAGTCAACATCTGGCAGCATCTGAAACAATATGAAATATTCAATTTTTAAAATAACAAATACAAAATGGGAAAAATAAGATTTTTTTAAAAAATAGAAAAGAGATACTAGTTGTCAAATTAAATCATGCCCTGTCAAATAGTCACTTTGGGAGAATGTGTGAATGCATAGAATGAATATGCCATTGATAAAAATGTGGAGAACTGCTCTTTTGGAATTGTCTTAAGGATAAATTTTTAAACTACTCAAGAAAATGAAGGTGAATTCAAAATTCAAACAAATATTACAGAAGGAAATGAAGCAGATTAATGAAAGCAGCTAAAGCAAATAATCTCAAGTAAAATCTTAGAATAAAATATGAATTACTAGCATCATTCTTAGCCCACTCTTCTCCCTTACCCTACAATGCAGTACACTCCACACCAGTAGATGGAGTAATAGATTGTCACTAAAATGAAATAATAACTGCAGTCATATTTACAAAGTATGGAGAATCTATTCAAGTAAACACACACACACACACACACACACAACAAAACAAAATACACACAACAAAACAACACACACACACACACACACACACACATTCTATCTAAGTGCTTTTCAATTCTTTAGATTGACCAAAATCTTAGTAAAAATTTCTTTCTGTTCAGCTATATCATAATGTCATTGACTAAATTACCAACTTTTTATATATTTCAAATTGAATCATACATAGTGAATTATTTTAAAATCACATTATCACCAAAGAGTTTGAGTAGAGACAAACTTTTAGTAACTTCTGAAAGACGTTTACTTCATCTTGTATTAAGAAAAATTTCTTTATTTCCCATTCTTCTCTCTGTATAGAACTCCAGCAAATAACAGTTTATGTTTGGGTTACTTTCTTATATACCTAATCATTGATGCCATTTAGAATCTTCAAATATATTCTCAGGGAGGAAGGGAGAGAAAGATAGAAACCACAGTGATGAGAGAGAATCATTGAATGGCTGCCCTCAGGCCTCCCACTTGGGATGAAGCTTGTGCCCCAGTCAGAATTGAACTGTGACCTCCTGATTCATAGGTTGATGCTCTACCCCTGAGCCACGCTGCAGGGAAACTCCACTTAGTATCTTTAGATAGGATCTTCAAAATCCTCCTTGGTTTCTGCTTTGCAAGGGCACAAACTTCGTAAACTCAGGAGATAATAAAAGATAAGGGGCCCAATTAATAATACATTCATGCACGTGCAAAAGCACACGCCCTTACACATTTCCCCCCTCCTCCCACACACAGGTAGGCTGCAAAGCAATGTATACTGGGGAGTTTTCTCCTAAGGTTAGAAGAATTGAACAGTTGTTTTACCTTGGATCACAAGCAGTTCAGAGTAGAAGAGGTGGAAGAGGTCACAGCTGAGGGTTATGGTACATTGTAACAGTCTGAGTAGGAAGTGTTTTTAACTGTGTGTATGTGTGTGTGTGTGTGTGTGTGTGTGTGTGTGTGGTGGGGGATGGTGGGGAGGTGGGGGGAAACAGACTGATTTCCTTCATTTGGAACAAAAAATTAGCCCTGGCAGGTGTTTTGCTGCATTAAGCATATGGGCCTCAAATTGTCGATGACATCCCTACTGCTTTCATTTTTTAAGTCAAGCTATTAATAACACTGGACAGCTGGGTCAAAAGCATGTGCTATTTAGCCTTATTGTGACATTTGGGCTCATCAGGATACCACCAGTGATTGCTCAACCTTGAGAGTTGTGCTCTTGTGTCTTTTTAAATTATGACTGCTCAACAGAATGAAACAACCTATAAATTCAAGCCAGAAAACTTTATAAGGTTGTCCACATACCATAACTGAATCTACTGGCCCAAGTAGTCAAATCTACTTATGTGTGAAGCAAAATCAGCCTTTAGGGTCGATGGAGTTGATTGATCTCTAATGTTAAAATTTAAGGGGACGTGGCATGGAATGCTTCTCAGTACAGATACCCCCAAAGAGGGTAAGACCCCATTTATTTTCTGTTGCTGATACGTAATTAGAAAATTTAACTAGGCTGAGTATACAGAGTAGAAGATTAAGGAACTTGAAAGGGAGGTTGTTTAAGAAAAGGGGCACAGGAGGAGGGGGTGGGAATCTCCAATAAAAAATGATAGGTAATACTAATTATAAAAACTCATATTAATCTGGGGCTCTCTGAACTTTTATGCTCTGGACATTTATAGATCTATTTATACTTCACAGCCAAAAATACTAAATAGTAGGCATAAAATGGCCAACACACAATTGCTGAGAATCAGGTCTGGCAGAATTAAACACCTGGGAGAACCAACAAAAATATCCAAAGTCTACATCCATCCCTCAGAATAAACATTGGAAAGGGAAACTCAGAACAAAACAGAGGAACGTGTCATGTCTGAGGATGAATACATTCCTCTGTTTATGGACCAGTGACCCAGGGGGCAGCTTGTTGGATTCCACAAACACAGAGTAATATCAAAATCTTACTCAAAGGCAAACAGAGAAAATAAGTCTCCTAGGTACAATTTATTTATGTATCTATCTATCTATTTCATTGTACCTTTTGTTGGTGTTCTCTCTCAATCTTCTCTAAATGGATCTAGATTTATTGATAGTAAACCCTGAGTGGGCAGAAGTAGGTCCAGTGAGATTCGATGCAGAGTCCAATCTTATCTGGAGCATTCAATGCTGCTGGCACAGTTCTGCCAAACATTCTTCAGCCATTCTCTCCTCTCCCCCCCCCCCCCCCCCCTTGACAGTGTACAGGTAAGCATCAATATTCAGATGCTCAGGCCAGACTTCCTGCCATGTTATCTTCTGAAGGGGCTTTCAGAAATGAGATATGAGGACTGCACAGTCTTGGAGCACCCTGGCCATCAAAGGGTAGGAATAATGCCAACTGAGATGACTGAAGTTTGGGGAGAAAAACCACTGTGTCTGCTTTCTTGTAAGTTGAAGGCTCTATCAGATTCCAGAGAAACTACAGTTAAGGGCACAGTTGTGGCTATGGATCAGGGCAAAGAAGCAGCACAGGCATCTTACAAAGCAGTGTGTCTGTTTCACTTGCTTGGCAGTATAAATAGAAACATATATAATATATAAATATACTATAATATGCAGGGTGTCCAAAAAATGTATTCACACTTTGAATAGTTATTAATTCCAATGAGTTAAATCTGAAAATAAAGTAATATCAATTGAGTGTATACATTTTGGGGGGACTCCCTATGTGTATACTAGTATATATATGTATATACTTGATGTGAAGCATAAATAGATCTATGGATGCCTGTGCATAAATTTTTAGTAAGCCCCAGATCAGTACTAGCTTTTACAATCAGTAGTACTAGGGATATTGACCATTTCTGAAGCAGCACTTATCACTGAAACCTAAAGTTGTTGTTTTTTTGTTTTGAATTTTTAAATATAAAAGTGTAAAATTTTACTCAAGCAACAACCAAGTTCCTAGAGCCCCAAAACTGAATGAGCATATATAACTGTCTGACCTCCCTGTCCACTATGGAGGGAGTGTTTGCTTTATTTCTTTAGTGACTTGGCAGTAAATGTTAGTGATGGTGAATCTAGCTCTAAAACCACAGTACAAATTTACATTTTATCACCAAGCGAGTTAGAGAAAGTTTAATTTTTTGTCCATTTGTTTCATGGGTAAGTATTAAAAGGCATCATTCACTTTAAGCTTAATAACTGTAACACACATATCATATACATACAAAACTGGTTTAACTTTTGAGACACTGGACCCATAAATAAAATAAAACAATCTACACATCATTAAAACAAAACAAAAAATCAATTACATGGAAAATTAATTTTTAATGAACATCTCTGCCGTTTTTAAAAATAGATATATTTTTTTTATTGATTTCAGAGAGGAGGGAGAGGAAGGGAGAGATAAAACATCAAGGATTAGAGAGAATCATTGATCGACTGCTTCCTGCATGCCCCCTACTAGCAATCGAGTCCAAAACCCTGGCACGTGCCCTTGACTAGAATCGAACCCTGGACCCTGTGGGGCTTGTTTGTTTGTTTGTTTGTTTGTTTGTTTTTAATCTTTGTTATTGATTTGAGAGAGAGTGAAAAAGAGAGAGAAACATCCATCAGTTGTTTCCCAACTAGGGATCTAACAGGGAACCTGGGCATTTGCCTTGACTGGGAATTGAACCTGCAATATTTTATTATTCTGGATGATGCTCCAACGGTCTGAACCACCAAGCCGGGCACACGGCAAATGTTTTAATACTGATCTTCACAGGTAGACATGGTAGCTGCTTTTTGTTTGTTGCCTTTTGTTTTTAAGAACTTTTAGTAATGTGTCTGTCAAGCAGCTTTTATGCTCCCAATAGCATCTGCTTCCCATGCAGTGAAACGGACGTACAATGAATCTGGGGGAGAAATGTGTTTCTGTTGATAGCTTTTGAGTACTTAGTGAAAAAAAATGTGTTCGCCTTCACTCGGCGTAATCCTTGGGAGATTCAGAATGTGATATACCATGTAACCTTAATAGCAGCATTTTCCCCCTTTCCCTCCGGCGTTTGAAAAGCAACTGTGCTCCCCGCCCCCATTTCTAAACGAAAGATGCTGTACAGGAGTGATTTCTCATTTTCCCTGGGATTTGTATTTTTCCTGACACCGGTTGTTTATCCGAGTTGAAAAGCCATGCATTTAAATATTTCAAGCAAAGATGCCATTTGAAATTATTTTTATCACTTATTTTCTCTAATCTTTAAACACCATCACTGTTGTCGTTTTTTTACTCCTCATTGCAGAAAGACTGAGCTTATGGAACATTCATCATTTCCTCTTCTAAATATTTTAAAACGAAAGGCTAGAGGGAAAATGCCAGTGTTTAGTGGAACTGTTGCCTCAGTAAAGAAAAATCACGGTGGGAAAAGGCGAGATCAGCAAGAGAAAAGCTTGCCAGATCCTGGAGAAATGGGGCCTCCACATAAAGAAAAGATCATATTCAACGAGGAAAACCTGGTCCCTACTGCCTGCCTCAGCATCCTCCCAGCCTCACGACGGCCCAGGCAGTGGAAGCATGTAGGAGCTGTAAATGGTCCAGTCATAGCGACTGCCGGTGTAGCTGGGTGTCTCAGCTCTGGAGATTTCAGAAGCCAACCATAAGCTCTCCTTTCTCCTTATTTGTTATGAATGCGAGTCACCATCCCTGGAATGAATCTTGTGTATTATCTGGAGAGTATAGTGTATCCCGTTTCTTTGGTGTATTGGGCAGTAAACACATGTCTTATCCTTTCCAAGACAAACTGAGGCCAGGTCAAGAGCCATTTCTTCCAGGATGAGTTCATGAAACGTGGGCGTTGTGACCCAGATGCAGTGCTCACTGCCAACCACATTGTGAAGGGGAGACATCTGAAGTCACCACCGGCCCCTCCCAACCTTCAGGCCGTCCTTCCTTGTGTCCGGGGCCAGGGATCGCCTGCTTTAGGAAGGTCTGGGGAGAGAGCAAGCTGCCGGCAGGGCCTCTGTTTATATTAAACTCCACCAAGTCCAGTTTTCAAAGAAACATTATAAAACGCACTAAATCCTTTATGTCTTGCTCCTGACCACCAGCAAGCCCTCTTTGGCAAGAAATGGAGACCATATCTTAAATGAATATGGCAGAGGCTCCTTACATTTTACCCTTCCAGTTTTACCTTTTATGGGAGATGGGACGCAAGTATTAGGTGAAAAACTCCTCTCAAATGCAAATGGGTAGAAATCTATTCAAGCCACAACCCATTTCTGGAGCCCCAGAACTGAATGAGCCATGATGGTCTGACCTCGCTGTCCCTCTGGAGAATCGATTCGAGATGCATGGTCTGTAGTTTCTAATTAGCTGAGACTACAGGCAAATTTTTAAACTTATATACCTCCACTATATGAAAAAATGGGGTAAGTTGTACATTTTTTCATGTTATGGTCATTATTACAATAAAAAAATAATGTAAAAACATTTAGCACAATATTTAACACACAATATAGGCTGAGTGGAGGTTAATATCTTGCTCTGCTCTCCCATGGCATACCACCATTCTAGGTCCCTTTATTTACTTTCTAATCTGTTCAAAGAGTCCTTTGTTTGCACTTATATCGACACTCCCCACTGCCCCCCCTGCCACACTCACACCCACACCCACACCTACACACACACACACACACACACACACACACACACACACACGCACCCCACCCCCCCCACACACTTAATTTTCCTCTCTGATTTCAAGACCAATCCAGTTAACTCCTAATATCTTCAGTTCTTGGTCCAATTAACTCTTCTCAGCTGTGTCTTTCTTGACTGTTTAAACTAGGTCAGATTCTTTGGTTATTCTCAAAAGACCTGATTGTTTTTCGTCAGAGTCAAAATCTTAGTGTGCTTATTCATTTTATATGTGTTTCACTTATGATATTAAACTCCATAAAAGTATATTTTCCTACTCACCATTTTATAGCCAATGCCTGGAAAGTTGTTAGACTCACAGCAGGAGCTCCACAAAATACAATTTAAGTAAAAATAATCAATTTGATGAATGTTTTTTTGGAAACAAATCAGTTTCACTAAAAGAGAGATGTTGACAGAAAGCCAGGAAGGCTGGTCAACAACCTTAATTGCTTGAGACATTGTTAGCTGAAGCAGCCTCCACCTTGTTTGTCCCTTGTAAGTTTCTGTTATTTCCTGCCTAAGGGCTACATGTAAATTTCTGTTTATGTTGCCTAAGATGTTTTCCCCAAAGCCTCAATAAAAGGGATGGCAGGGCCAGAGCAGGGAGTTCTCCCACTAGAGTTGGACTATCGCCTGGCTCCCCATATCGCCAAATTGAATTTCTTCAAGTCTTTTCATTTGTGTGCGGCCGTTCTCCAGAACTCTGACCCTGAATTGAAACCCTTTCCATGTGGGGCATAAGAGATTCCTACAAATGTTGTCATTTGAAAGCCATTCTTTATCATCTTTTAAGAAACTCTGCTCATTAAAACCATGATGATCACCAACATTATCTTTAGGCTTCATCCAGATCATTTTAATAAATATCTTTATTTAAAATATTATATCAGCTTCCTCTAGGATATCAGTATCTAAAGCAAACATTTCCTTCCCATTTTGTCCCTTCTCTAATCCTTACACTTTTCCAGAGCCAAAGTTGGCCATTCATTCATTCATTCATTCATTTGATTTAAACAGTATTAGAAATTTTGTTTTATTGTTTCTTGTTTGCTTTTGTTTCTGTAGTTGTGGGATGGGAGCAGACATATGCTTATAATTAAGAGTAAATATAAGTATAATACAGATGGGTATGGCTTAATGACAATTGTCAGCACATGGAGTTCCAAAAGCTTGGTATCGTGGTCCTCAATGTAGGCTGGGAGAAGTGTAGAAAAATTTCCAGAAGGGGATAGAGAAGGAAAAGAAAAGCAGTGCAATGAGAGCCAGAGAAAAAAAGGAAGACTCCAAAATGATTGTTGTAACTACAGCATGAAGAAAGAGGCTGGGAGACGAAGAGATCTGCTAGGATATTGGCTGAAGTAAGATGATGTTGAACTTTGAGTATAACTGTGAAGAGACTTTCCTCTGTCCTGCATAATGGGGGGGTCATCAGAGAATTTCAACAGGAGGAGAGTTATGGTCCAGCCTGCTGCTCAGATTGAGCACAGGAGGCTGTGTGAAGGACTTGCAGGAGTCCCAGGGCTGCAGGGCTGGAGGCTGTTGCTGCAATTGAGGCTGACTGCAGTCTTGATCCTGGGGTTCAGTGTGCTGCCCGAGAGAAGAATAGGACTAGAGAATCAAAGATGCTATAAACCATAGGGATAGTGAGCATTTCCTGGCTAGTTTATGACTAAGTAGGAAATGGAGAAATAGAGAAGAGGTATATGGACTGAGGGCAATAAGAAAGTGTGCATCAGGAAGGCTCTGGGAAGTTAAAGCATTGGAGAGCCATGCCCACAAGTTGTGAGTTCTTGCAGTTTAGAATTTCTTGAGAAGAACCGGTTCTGACTATTACTGGCAAGAATCACATCCCTCCACCCTCACTACTACCTGGCAGGAAGCCACCAGACCTAATTCATCTATGCCCCTTGTCCCACATCTTTATGCTTTCCCTCCTGTGCCCCTTACCCCTTAGACATTAGCCTGTCTCTCTCCCTCACACCCATCAGCCTTTGTTCTAAAAACCCCTACATATATCACCCTATTTAAAATAACACCTTCATAGGCAGACCATACCCCTCTCTCACTTTACACTTTTCCCCCCCACACAAAAAATGCTTATCACATGATACTTACAGGTGTTCATATAATTGATTATCACTTGCCCATGCCTATTACACGAGATTATAGATCCTATTTTTTTGCTGTACCTTAAATTTCTAGATCAGTATTTTACATATACCAGGTGTTCAAAAAAATACTAGTTGTAGGGATAATCCTTGATGATAATTTTTGGGGTCCAAGGATTACAGATTTCTTCACGATGCTTGAGAATAGAACAAGACAGAAATACGTTGAAGAAGCATCCACCGAGTCTGTGGAGGGCTGGAAAGGGCCTTGCAAAGAAACTGCTTAGAGATGCTTAGGGTGAAAATCAAGGTGTAAGATCTAGGGTTTTCAAGACTTTGAAGAACATCAAAAGGTTTGTTATAGTTTAGAGTTTTGTTGGGGTACAAGATAGGTTTCCTGGAAATATCACAATTGTATATCAATTACTTTGTTGTTGTTTTATTAAATCTTTATTGTTGAAAGTATGACATATATTCCTCCTTGTCCCCATTGACTCTTCTACCCTACCTCCACTCCAGGTCCTGGGCCTCCCACACTATTGTCTGTGTCCATGGGTTGTGCATATATGCATGCAAGTTCTTTGTTTGATCTCTCCCTACTACCCACCCACTGAGATTTGGCAGTCTGTTTCATGCTTCTATGTCTCTGGATCTATTTTGTTAATCAGTTTATTTTGTCTTTAAATTCTGCCTATGAGTGAAATCATGTGATACTTTTCTTTCTCTAACTGGCTTATTTCCTTAGTATAATACTCTCCAGGTCCCTCCAGGATGTCTCATAGGGTAACAGAGCCTTCTTTTTTCTTTCTTTCTTTCTTTCTTTTTTTTTTTTTTTTTTTAAATCCTCACCCAAGGATATTTTTTGAGAGAGTGGGAGAGTGAAACATATTAATTGGTTGCCTCCTGCATGAGCCCTGATCATGGCCTGGGCCAGGGAAGACCCTGCAATCAAGTTACATGCCCTTGATCAGAATTGAACCTGGGACCCTTCAGTCCACAGGCTGACGCCCTATCCACTGAGCCAAACCAGTTAGTTTTTGTTTTGTTTTTTTAATTTATTGATCTATTGATGGGCACTTGGATTCTTTTCAGATCTTAGCTATTGTAAATTGTGCTGATATGAACATAGGGGTTCACACATTTTTTTCTGATTAGTGTTTCTGATTTCTTGGGATATATTCATAGAAGTGGGATTACTGGGTCAAATGAAAGTTCCATATTCAAATTTTTTGAGGAAACTCCATATTGCTTTCTGTAATGGCTGCACCAGTCTGCATTCCCACCAGCAGTGCGCTAGGGTTCCCTTTTCTCCACATTCTCGCCAGCATTTGTCATTTATTGATTTGTTGATGGTAGCCATTCTGATAGGTATGAGGTGATTCCTCATTATTGTTTTAACTTGCATCTCTCTTTGAGCTTTTTTTTTTTTTTTTTTTAGTATGTCTCTTGGCCAACTGTATATCCACTTTGTAGAAGTGTCTCTTTAGGTCCTATAAAAGGCTTGGGGTATTCTCCTCCTTCCCAACAGTATAATGGTGTCTCCAAGGCTTCACTAGTCAGAATTAAAGCCAGCCATGATGATGGGGGCTCCTGTAACTATTATGAATTAGCCATACTGCTTAATTCTACTCCAACAAGAAAGGCAAACCAGCTTGGCTAGGTACTCACCAGTGGATTCCAAATACTAACTACTACTACAAAAAAAAAAAAATACCCATAAAAACACTGCTTTGAAACTATTTAAATTTATATTTAAAACTATTTAAGGAAATGAAAATATTTACTCCTTTATCCTAAAAGAAATTGTAGTTTCTACTCTTTAGACTATCAATGGGTATCATGAGAAGAAATCTCCACCATATTCCCTCCACCTCCCAGTTACTGCTGCCTCAGCTTCCGGATACCCTCTGGTCATACAGTGGCATCTGATTGGCTGAGGCAGAAGGTGCATAAACAGCTTTAAATATAATGCATTTCTCAGTTGATGAAGGAGAATATAAGACATTTGCATTCTTAGTGAGCCCTTTATGTGCATTTATGTTTGATTGCTACATCAACTTTCTTTGTTCATCATTTGTTAATCCAGTGACACAGTATTAATCTGAATTCTTAACTTTAGCTTTCCTGAAATTCTTATTGAACTAGTTGATAAAATAAAAATAAAAAACCGTATGATATTTTTGTATATTGTGTTTTATAAACTCAATAGGGAATATATCTTCTGGTTCCATAATGAGTGCTTCCTGTATTCTAAATCTGTTATATTTGTTAATTCTTATTAGAAATTGAGAAGGTAGGTCCTGTATTATTTTGCAGCCTTCTACGGAGAAGCCCTGAGAGTAAGTGGGGTATATTTAATGATGGGATGTAAACGTGATTCTGTTACAAATTACAAGCACCTGCACTTAGTGCCAAACTTCACTGAAAAAAATTTAATTAAATCATCATTGTCTATAATGTATTCTTCAAAAATGCAAAATTACAGAGGGCAGGAGTTGCTTTGTTTAGTCAGTGTTTCTAAAGCACTGGTCAGGCCTCCTGATACTGAATAAATACTGATTTATTAAAACTATAAATTGGGAGATAGTGATCTCCATTAATCAATGGAGAAAGTTATATGGAATTTTTAGCTGCAGTTCCGGGACAGTGAGATACTAAATGGCCTAGTTCAGTGGTCAGCAAACTCATTAGTCAACAGAGCCAAATATCAACAGTACAACGATTGAAATTTCTTTTGAGAGCCAAAGTTTTTGAACTTACACTTCTTCTAACACCACTTCTTCTAAATAGATTCATCCAGGTCGTGGTATTTTTTTTGGAAGAGCCACAATCAAGGGGCCAAAGAGCCACAATTTGCTGACCATGGGCCTAGTTGGATAACTTCAATATCATCACCACTCGGTAACAATACCAGGTCAGAGTCTGTGTGTGCTGTGTGTGTGTGTGAGTGTGGGTAGATAAGCATGCCATTAATTCTAGGCAAATGAAGAGGATGGAGAGCATTAGTTTAGTTTTTAACATCAGGATGTTTACTGCTAGAAAGATTCAGAAATGTACTCTTCCCAGCTTAGCTTTTGTTATTTCACTACTCCTGTAACCCTTTCTGCTGTTACTCAGCAGCCAGCAATAGCATATTGTTCTTTATTAGCAGCATCTTCCACTTCCACTTCAGTGACAGGATGGAGACAAACCAAATTCAAGATTCAAAAATGAAATAGTCATAATTTTCTATTTTTCAAAAAAATATTTATGTTGCATATCTTTCACTCTCATTTATGACAAGACATATTTTGATATTCATCAGTCTTTAGACTTTTAGAGGACATTGAGACCTCAATTTCATTTTTGCTGAATAATGGTACAATTAAATGTTTCTTTAAAAACATCTTTCATTTTCAAATGCGTTTGAGGAAGGGCACAGAGTCCAACTCTCTTTAGAGATTAGCAATGCACATTCATAATTGCAACAAGTGCTATCAAAGGTTTTCTTATAGTTAAAACCAATATTTTACATATTTTAAAGATGTGAAAACATTTTTTTAAACAAAAAAATTGTGTTAATGTTCTTTTGGGAAAGCTCTTAGCCTAATTTATTCTAATGAGGGAAGAGCTCTACCTGGAGGAGAATCAGTGAAAGTAATGAGTAGAGTTGGACCTTGAAATCAGGTCAGCAGCTGGGTTCCCAAAATCACACCACATCAAGTTACTTGTAACTCAACATGAATCTGTAGCAGAGAGACAAGTTGTTTTTCTGCAAAGAGTAATTTCTGTAGGTAGTTATTACCAACATCAGGATATAAATTCAAACAAAAACAAAGCACTGATACATAAAGGTAAATGGGGGGAAAATCAATATTCCTTTCCTTATCATATTCCAAACTATAAATGTAAACCCACAAGAGGAAATGATAACTAAATTTTGAAGTAGTTAAAAGTATGGACCCTAAAAACATTATAGTTATTGCTGATTTTTAAAACCTGATTTTAGAGAGAGGACAGACAAGAGAGAGAGACAAACAGTGACGCGAAAAAGAGAAATATCAACTCCTGCACACACCTCGATGCAGATTGAACAGACAACCTGGGTATGTGCCCTAACTGGTAATAGAACCCATAACCTTTTTGGTGTGTGGATGAAAGGGGGCCACGTGCTAACCTGACTAGCTCAGGGAAGGCCAGTATGGTGGCCTTTGCAAACTCAGAGGCCTAAAATAACCACAAAGGATGGCCTGGAATTAGAACTTTTCAAACTAAAAAGCAGTTTATAGTAGGTAGTTCTTTCCTACACTGATATCTTCGCTGACAAAGGTCAATCTTCACCTTAATTAAACCTATCATCTTTTTGCATCTAGGATAACATATTGTTGGAATATCAAAAGTAACGTCCCTTTTTATGGACTCCTCAAAGCATAAGCATTGCTCCTTGCTATTGTAATTGTTGACTCTTAACTCTCCTGCACCCACTAAGTAAAAGAAGTGTGTGTCTATCATTTGACTTTTTATCCAGTCCCAGAGATTCCTCCCCCGTTTTGCTTTCTCCCACCTCCCTAATCTATCACCAATGGATTTTATGTAATCCATTTACACTTATGTCTCCTTTTTTTTTTTTATTGTAATGGATAAAACAAGGTGCAAAAATGCCACTCTCCAGAGCATTATCTCAATCAGTTGAGATTTTGTTTCTTGGCATTTGTCTACAGTTTGGCTCAAATCAACTCACAAAAATTCTTCATGTTTGAATGTTTCTTATGTTGACAGGTGTATGGGATAACACGTCAACCAACTGAACCACACCAGCCAGGGCTATTGCTGATATTTTTATTCTTTGGTATCTCAATGCCAGCCTAATTTTCATTTTAAAAAACAACTGAAGTCAGAATGCAGGAGACAATGAAACCATTTTAGATATGTAAGAAACTTCTCTGAGACACAATCCTAGTGATTACCATTTAGTAAAAATTAGCAGAATTGATGGTAACTGAGTACAGTTGTCTCTCTGTAGCCATGGGGGATGGTTCCAGGACCCTCGAGGGTACAAGATCCAGGATGCTCAAGTAAAACAAAGTAGTATTTGCATATAACCTACTGTACATCTTCCCATATACTTTAAATAATCTCTAGGTTACTTGTAATATCCAATACAGTGAAAATACTGTGTAAATAGTAGTTTCCCTGGGTTGTTTAGGAAAAAAATGACAAGAATTACAAAGTCTGACCATTTTCAGCATAAACACAATCATCATCATTCTAACTGCATAGTGCATGTCAGAAACTATTATATTTTTTCCCCAAAATATTTTTGTATTTATTTTCTTTCTTAATTTTTTCTTTATTATTGAAAGTATTTTTGATCTGTCATTGGTTGAATTCATGGATATGGAACCTGCAGATTCAGAAAGCCAACTGTATTATATGCTGACCGTACAGTAGGAAGAGTCATGTTTGTTGTTCATTAAAAAGTCTTTGAAAAATAATAAAACGGTTGAGAACATTTGTGTGGATTTTGAAAAAGTCACCTTGATAAGTTGTATGTAGGGAACTGTAGATTTTGTAATCTCTTTTTATTAAGAGTATCAATGGATACATATTCATCTCCAGGTGTTTCTTGAGTTACACAATATTAAATTTCAAATGATGGTGTATAATACAATGAAATATTATGGAAAGCATAAAATGGAATGAAGTTGTAGTTTATGCTGCAACATAGATAATCCTCCCAAACATTATCTTAAATGAAAAGAAGTCAGACACTAAAGATCACTTATTTTATTATTGTTTTATATGAAATATCCATAATAGATAAATCTGCAGAGGCAGAATGCAGATTGATTTTTGCCAGGAACTGGGAGAGAAAAGTGTGGGGAAAGATTGCTTAATGAGTACAGGTTTCCATTTGGGTTATGAGGATGTTTTGGAACTTGAGAGTAACGGAGGTTGCATAACACTGTAATTGTACTAAATGACAATGGATTGCTAATTTAATTTATGTTTTGTGTATTTTAACTCAATTAAAAAAATATTGAGTTAAGCATCTGGCCTCTTAGAGTTTTGCTTCAAAGGTAGCTTCCGATTTTAGGCTGGAAATAACCCCGTGCCTTTTTTATGTTGCTTGATGTTAAAATAACATCTTTTCTTGGCATCTCTCTTTTTCTCTTTCCTGTTTCTTTAACAGCATGTCCAACTTACGCAGAAAGGTATCCTTTCTTTGAGAAAAACTAACTGTGTAAACTATTTAAAGAAAATTACAAAAACCAAGCTGATGTCCAAATTAGATGCATTCTGTGCTTCTCCCCAACTGCTCTCTTACACATGACCCCAAAGAAAAGAAGTAACAC
This sequence comes from Pipistrellus hanaki, assembly GCF_964339955.1. NCBI lineage: Eukaryota > Metazoa > Chordata > Mammalia > Chiroptera > Vespertilionidae > Pipistrellus > Pipistrellus hanaki. The sequence continues at coordinate 21,407,972 of NC_140510.1, forward strand.
TCTGCAGTCAGGAACTAGAGAGGAAAGACATGCATGTAAGAGGCAGCTCTGACTTAGGAATGCTTTGAAATGTGAGTGGAGGGTGGAGGGCATTAGTTGTATGGGGTACAGAGCCTACATATTCTTCCAGCTGGGGAGAAATGAAAGAATAGAGATTTAGAGGATGCCAGAATCCAGGAAGTAGTTTGCCTAAAATGAGCTCTCAAAAGGAGTAGTAAAAAATAATTTCTTAGGGAAAACTGCATTTCAATTTTCAAAGTTTTGTACCAACTTATTGCTGGTTGTTTTGAACTTCAGAAGCTGGTGCCTCAGTGTATGGCATCATCCCCAAATCACTTGTTTTTATAATTTGTGAATTTATTTATTCACTCATGCCTTTTAATGCCATTCAACCCCAGCTCACCCCCAAATGTATAGACTCCCTGTGTAACTTGTGTTCTTTGTATAGAGTGATTGAAGGAGATCATTTCTACGTAATTCCAACATTGTCCTTTCTGAGCCTTCTCCTTTGTTGTAATTTCTGGTCTGATAAAACCTCAAAGGAAACTTCTAGAACAAAAAGCAATGGTGGTTAGTGGGAAGAAGGCCCAGGTTTAGGAACAGGTGATTCTGGGAGAACTAGAGGCTTCCTTGTTATTAACAAATTGAATATCAGTCTATGACTAAACCACTTCTTTGACTGTTATAGTTCGACCCTGCAGTCACAAAAATAGGTAAACCGTGTGTACTAAAACTGCACTCCTATCTCAGCCCGAGAAACCCAATCCTCCCACACTGGGCAGTCTGAACGCCGGGCCCTCTCAGGTTGTAAATATGAAGTGCTGGGAAAGAAATTCACCAAGTGAGCTGGGTGTGTGCACTTTCTAAATTTATAGAGAGACTTTGCTTAAAACGTTTATTTGTAAGTTAGTGTTTCAGAACTCAGCATGAATTTCTCCATAGTGAGGGTGTTTCATATCTATGAGTATACAGGTATATCCCTACACCAATCTAGGGGACTTATTAAAGCCCTGGATCACTGAGAAGTAATATTAGTATTGCTAACAGTATTTCTATATTAGGACTATAGCAAAGAGTGCTTGGTGATATTTGTTGGGGATGGAATGTGGGGGTATGTAGATTATTTTCTCTCATATCCTACTTGCTATCTTTCTTCCTTGCCATATCAGACCATGATTCTGAAGTTATTATTATTTTATTTTTTTTAATGTTTCCCCAGCTTTACCCCTTGCAACCATTTTGTTTGCTTCAGGAACTGAACCCAGTGCCACTGGAAATGGTCCCCACCCGTTGTCTAATGTTACGTCTCTATCCTCCACAGAAAACCATGTTTGCAAGCCAACAACTACTTCTAATACTCGCTGCTATTTGAAGAGCACCAATTAATATTAATATTATATGATGATATTATACTGCCAATTAATATTATATGATGATATTACCCAAATACCATTTTTATGGAGAATGAGGAACAGAAATAAAATCAGAAAAATAATTCAAAACACTATTTACTCAACTCCACTCAAAGTTGAACATATGCATGGTATTATTTCAATCAAGTAATTTAGTTAATGATGAATAGACAATATTTTTAGTAATCAATACCATTTTTAATGCTAATAAGACCTTGTTTTCTCAAAGCTTAACAATATATAGAGAGAAAAGAAAGTTTATTAGGAAAATTCGCCCACATCAACTAAAGGTATTTCCCCCATCACATGGAAGGACTTTTAATTCACTCTGATTTGATTACTATCATGCACTCTCAGAAAACAAATTGAGGAAATATAAAAGGTTTCTGCTTTATTATTGTTTCTAATCTGTCTTCAATGACATCATTAGAAGGGAACTAAGGTGATTTTATAAATTCTGTTATGTTGTTTGCAGTGAAGTATACTTTTCTCTTTAACTGAATATACAAAATATATTTAAATATGTTACATAAAACAGAGACTTTGTGCTTAGCGATTGCAAAATCATGAGTGAAAAGATGTTTCTATAAGAAACCTTCAGGGTTGGACAGTAATATCAACAATTCAAATAAAATCCAGAGGCAAATAACAAAAGGAAGGAACACTGTGTTGTATAATTACAGGTATTAAGCTATCAAATGCCTAGAAGTCACTTTTTCTCTTCTGGCATGGAGTGACTATATACATGCTTTATATGTTTCATCTGCATTCACTGAGCGCCTGAAAGTCCTGATATGACACTGTGGGAGATACATCTTCCTGGCAGAATCCCTGCTTCCCGCAAGTAGAGCCTGGCCAGGGAGCTCAGTTGGTTAGTGTCCACGTTGTGGTTTGGTTTCTGGAGAAGGCACATACACGAAGTAAACAATGCATTCATTAACAAGTGTGGAGCCACACATCATTGTTTCTCTCTATCTCTGCCTTGAAAAAGAAAATCTAATGAATTATGGTGCATAGTTACAAGTTACATTGTTTGTTAGTATCCTTAGTAAGTGTCTAGCATGGAAAAGGTTTAGATCAATCCTGCCATCGTATTTTTCTAACTTGGGGGTTGCAACAGAATACATTTTCAAAGTCAGAATGCCTGCATTCAGATCACAACTCTGTCCTTCAGAGCACTGATCTCACTTCTCTAAGCACCAGGGTTTTCTTCTACAAACAGGTGATGACTATTGCAACTAATATAACTACCCAACCTAGCGCCTGACACATAGGCGGTGCTCCATAAATGTCATCGTCCTCTGATGTGCACATCATAGAATATTAATTCAACATTCCAATTGCCTTTCAGTGGAAATCTACATTTGGTTTCCACTAAGTACTGTTATCATGAGAAGCTCAGAGTTTCTATATATAAGAAATTTTAAAACTCAGCACAAGTCATGCCAGCCTGATCCTTTTTCTCTTTCTGTTTGGTAAAGTGGTGAAAAACAGTATAATCCACGGGAATACTCTATGTGAAGGCCATTTTACAACTTGTCATTAGGTACACCTACCTAGGTTTTACTGATTCAAAAATACACCATTCAAACTGTCTCTCCCCCACCCCTTATATTATCATTATCCTCTAATAATAGAATTTACAAGACATTTTAAGAAACCAATAAAAAGCAACTTCTTAAGGGCAAATGTAAGAATTTCCTTTTTTAAAACTCAGTTAATAGGAGAAACCTACTCCTTCCTATGATGTTAATGGTTACTATTCTGCTCACCAACATATTTATAATGCATGTAGAACTAATGATTATAAAACAACTGATGATGACAAGTAATTATAATGATTATGAACTTCCTTTTATGTGGAGAACAGCACTTGGACTATGTAACAATAAAAGGGGTTGTAATTTAAAGTAATCGTGTACATTTTTATGCAGTGGAGAACTGCACTTTTGATTTGAAAAAGTGCAAAAAAGACTCATTTCTACTGGGTTCATTTTAAATGTGTCTGCTGGATTACACATGCACCACTCCAATGATCATTTGAAGAAAAAAAGAGTAGAATAGGCTAAGCACCAGAATTGACGTATGCTTGCATCTGTCACATTTCTAAACACAACAGTATTCAAACTGGGGAAGCCAGGACATGGTCTGAAACACTGGGAGGTCCAGAAGGATAAATGTGTGTACAGACTTTACAAAGTGCTCTCCATAGCACGTGTAGGCATTTCTACGTTAACCCAATTAAAGTGACATTTTATAGAGAATTTATAAGTTAAGGAATCTGTAGAGAAAACACAAGGAAATTGTATGCACACTTAGAAAATTGTACATTTGGTCACACTATAGATGCATGTTAGGGTATTTGCTTGATTTTTATATATCTACGAAAGGCCGAATGCATGAAAATTCGTGCAAGTGAAGTATGGTAGCAACCATACTTGGGTAAAAATTGTTGTTTAATATTTTGACCTTGATGTTTGGGGTTCTGTACGCATTTAAAAGTTATTTTGATGTTCTGAACACATGTATGATTGGATACTCCCTTGATGATAGTTTGAATGCCCCATTGATTGTGATCTCACTGGTCATGGAAGCCATTTTTCTGGGACCCAGGATATAACTGAGTTTCAGTTGACTCAGTGGTCCCAGAATAAGAGCACAATTTATCCTAAATTGCCTCAGTAGCTACAGATAGTGCATTCCTGTTGACTCAGTGATCCCAGAATCTGGACAGCACCATTACTCTAAATTGTCCAGGTGGTTGGTCCCAGATAATGTGTTTCTGTTGATTCAGTGATTCGTAGATACTATAGATAACTAACTTGATCAGTTTCACTTCTATAAAACCGAGAAACATGTTCCTCATACCAGACCCAAAGATGTAATCGATACTTTTGTGATATTCTGCCAACATAAGCCAGAGTAGTAAGCTGTTCAAGGCTGTGAGATTTGGAGCTTTAGCCCCTTGTATGCCACCGGCCATTAATAAATAACTCCATAATTTGACTTTTTTGAGGCTTCTTTTGTAAGATGGGGGTTACACCGCAACACAGATTGGGCCTTCCTTCCCCTGGCTGCCAGCACCGGCTTCCTCTGGCACCTGGGCCCCAGGCTGCCCTGCAACATCCAGCAGGCACCCCAAGGCCCTGGCTTCGCTCCGGTCCCCGCTTCCTATGGAAGGACGTCCGGAATGACACCCGGAAGGAGGTCTGGTCTAATTAGCACATTGTCCTTTCATTATTATAGTGTTTTTGTTTGTTTGTTTGTTTTGTTTTTGTGTGTGTTTTTATTGCTTTCAGAGAAGAAAAGGGAGGGAGAGAAAGAGAGACATCAATGATGAGAGTGAATCATTGATTGGCTGCCTCCTGCATGTCTCACAGTGGTGATTGAGCCTTAAACCTGGGTATGTACCCTGACTGGGAATTGAACTATGACCTCCTGGTTCATAGCTTGTTGTTCAATCACTGAGCCATGCCAGCTGGGTTTGCTTTTTTTTTTTTTTTTTTGGGGGGGGGGGGTTGTTTGTTTTTTGTTGTTTTTGTTTGTTTGTTTGTTGTTGTTTTTTTGTGCGGGTGTATGTTTTGTTTTGTTTTTTTTAACAAATTTCTTCTCATAGCTATTGTGGACAAAAAGGGGCCACATGCAAACCTGACAAGCTGAGGGAAGGTCTTTGTGGTAGCCTTGCAAAAGCAGAGACCTAAAATAACCACAAAGGATGGTCTGATGTTAACAATTTTTAACTAAAAGCAGATTATGGCAGTTAGTCATGTCTTTGGCTAAAATCTTCCCTGACAAAAGTCAATCTTTACCTGCACTGAGCCTATTGTCTTTGGTATCTATGATAACATACTTTGGGAATGTCAGGGTAACCTCTCTTTTCCAGGCCCCTCAGGGTACAACCAATGCACCTGAGACCATAAATCCTCTCCTTTTGATTGTTCTGTTAATTGCTAACTGATAACTATCCTATAACCACCTATGTAAAAGATGTGTCTATCACGTTACTTTTCATCCAATCCCAGAGGTTTCCCCATTTTGCTTTCTCCCACCTTCACTGGATTTCATGTAACCCACTTGCATCTTCTCTTTTGATTTGTAATGTATAAATTTAGGTGCAAAATTGCCATTCTCTGAAGCATTATCTCAGTCCGCTGAGATTTTGCTTCCTGGCAATTGTCGACAGTTTGGCTCAAATAAACCCACAAAAATTGTCAATGAGTTTGAAATGTTTATTACATTGACACTACTTATCATATCTTTCCAGACAGGAGGCTAACCCTTTCCCCAGAGAACCATAATCTACATGTCTTCTTCTAAGTCATTTCCCATCAGAAAAAGCTCTAGAATTCCTTCTGCATTGTTAGTGTCCAGAGGGCTTCCCACCTTTGACAACAGAACTCCCCTTTTATAGGTCCTGCAGCCGAAGGGACACCCTGCAAGTCCCAGACTGCTTGTCTTGGCAGTTAGCATGCACTCTGACTTATTTTCCCCACTCTAAATTAAATGCTGTCTGTGGAGCTCTGAGTCATGTCATATCTGGCATTGTACCAATTATAATTGCTGTATGTAAGCAAATTTAAAATGCAAAGATTTCCCAAAAAACCTCCTACTGGCAGCTAAGGAGCTGCTTTGGGGTGTGGAGAAGGGGGGGACAGGGAGAGAGGAGCTGGCTCTGGCAGGTGCTGAGGAGGCAGGTACGAGGCTGCTCATACCTTCGCTCGAGAAGTTCATAACATTGTGGATAATAGCTACACTTCTGCCAGAATTCATGCCCCGGAAATGTGCAGGTTGGAACTTTAAGAAATGTCTCTTACTGTAAGGTTGACATTTAGCATGCCCCCCCTCACCCAGAGTAAGGCATCAGCTCTTTGACAAGGAAAGTCATGTTTCTGTGAGACATTTAATTAGTGGAGCCATTTCTCTCTAAACTCCAAACCTGACATCAGTTTGTATTAGCCGAGGCAAGGCCGGGAGTATTGATTTTAGGTGACTTATGCCGTTTTTCAGGAACCCCAAAGCCTGATGGGCTTTTGGTGAATATAACTTGAGGCAAAAAACAGCATATATTTAGGGAGCAAATCCATATTGATTTTATGTTTCTGTGGGACCAAGATATCTACCTGTGTTTATAGAGTTTGTATGCTAGACTATGTTAAGGTGGAGGAGAAAATTATACTTTAAAAAAATTAGATTAAACATCTACCATCTAATGGGATGAATACATTTAATTTCACATAAAATGCCTCTTCATCTCCAACCTCTTTTAATTCCCTGAAGGTTAATGCCTTCTAAAAATACAAATGCAAATATTTATTTATTGTTTACTTTGGATTAAAGAGACAATCTCCGAAGGGCATTTCAAATGTGTTTCATATTCAAAAATAATGCTGGATGTGACCTTAAGAAATGCCTCAGCCTGTCGGAGAAAGATAAATATCACATGATCTCACTCATATGTGGGATATAATGATCAACATAATTTGATGAACAAGAATGGACCCAGAGACAAATGGCAAGGAAGGCGGGGGTCAGAGAGCAACCAAAGAACTCGTATGCATACATATTAGCATAACCAATGGACACAGACACAGACACTGGGGCAGTGGGTGCTTGCCCAGGGTGGGAATGGCTGGGGGTTAATTGGGGGGAAAGGAGACATATGTAAAACTTTAGACAATAAAAAAAGAGAAAGAAATGCCTCAATCTAAGAGGATATTTTTTGTGTCTTTATTTTTGATTATTTTAAAATACATTTTATTGATTTTTTTTTTTTTTTTTTACAGAGAGGAAGGGAGAGAGATAGAGAGTTAGAAACATCGATGAGAGAGAAACATCGATCAGTTGCCTCCTGCACACCCTGCTGCTGGGGATGTGCCCGCATCCAAAGGACTTGCCCTTGACCGGTACTGAACCTGGGACCTTTCAATCCGCAGGCTAACACTCTATCCACTGAGCCAAACTGATTTCGGCTTTGTGTATTTATTTATCCACATCCATTGATGATCAGGTTGGAGTGTTTTTGTTCAGAGGAATATTCATGATATTTACATTATATATATCCATAATATGTAACATATTTTATATCATTTAATCACTGGAACTGATTACAAATAAAGAAAATAATTTCAATGTTTAATCATACATAGCATTTTCACATAGGCATATATCTAAACTATGAATGCTATAGCCACAGTAAATATATTTTTCATATTTGTGAGCAATCATTTGTTAACTCTTCATCATGCCTATGGGTCTGCATGACCTGGTCACAGACCACCTCCTCTCAGTCACCCCATCTCTTCCACTTGCTAAGTCAGGCATCCATCACCGCTAGCTTTTTGCACTTGTCACACACACACACAGTCACACCCTCTGCCTTGCTTCTGTCCTTCCTGTCATTAAACTTGGAGCAGCCCTCTCCCAACTCCCCCCACATATACGCATGGCTCAGAACCTCACTAGATCCACATCTCTCTCCAAATGTCATTTCTCCAGGGAGGCCTCCTTGGCCCCTTTGTTTAATATAACACCCACATCATATTTACACACCGCCTTACCCTCTGCCCTAGTTTTATTGCCTTTTTTCTTCACTGGACTGTCGGGAGAGCATAGAGGAGGAATATAAGCTTTGCTTGTACCCACAGCCACAGGAATAGTGCCGACACATGTATCTGCTCAGTAAATATTTGCTGAAATGCAGTGATATTAGCTCAGTGAAGGCTCACAGGAACCTGGTAGTTGGTAAACCTGCGGTGAGGAACAGAGAGAGGCAATGTGCTTTGCCTATTACCCAGGTAAATGGGCACCACTAGGTCTCTCACCTTTTTTTTTTTTTTTTTTTAATGTTCACCTGAGGATATGTTTATTGGTTTTAGAGTGAGGAAGAAGGAGAGAAAGAGAGATAAACATTGATGTGAGAGAGAAACATCAGTATTTTACTGACGACATTGAAACCAAAACCTAGGCATGTGCCCTGACTGGTTTGGCTCAGTGGATAGAGCATCAGCTCGTCAGCTTGCAGACTCAGGGATCCCGGGTTAGATTCTAGTCAAGGGCAATGTACCTTGGTTGCGGGCACATACCAGTAGGCGGTGCGCAGGGGGCAGCTGATCATGTTTCTCTCTCACCGATGTTTCTAACTCTCTCTCTGTCTCTCTTCTTCTCAGTAAACAATCAATAAAATATATTGAAAAAAACAACAACAAATAAACAAAAACTAGATATGTGACCTGACAGGGAATCAAACCTTCAACCTTTTGGTGTAGAGGATGATGCTCCAACCAACTGTGCCACCTGGCCCGGGCAGTATCTCTCCTTTTCACGTAAGTTTCCTTTCTGCAGTCATAGAGCAACATAGAGAATATAAGGACACACGGAGGATTACTGGCCACCTGAGCTGCACCACCAGCATCATGGCAGCGGAAAGAACCAGTCAAAAGGATTGAGTTGGCCAGATTGTATATAAAAGTCAGAATTACCTTTCCCACTGTTGGGACATAAATAGCCTTTTCAAGATCACTGAAAAGTTTCCAGATGGCTTCAGAAGTGGTAACATTTGGCCTCAGAGGCATTTCTTTAGTTCTACGCCATAGCCAGCATTTAAGTATCAACCACATCACACACTTACACATACCTCACTTCTGTTCTTTAAGAGAGGGGAAGGCACATTGTTCTGGAACAAAAAGGACTACACACTTAGTAACAGAGGTGCCACTTATACACAAGGATTTGGGAGAGCTGTAACAGTATTAATCTTGGGAAAAAAAGTGGGAGAAACTCTAGCTCAAATCTCCATCTTTGGTGGGGAAAAGGCCTTTTTATTCTGATTTTCCATTCTCATTTCAAAAGTCACTATTTTTTTTTCATTATTCCAAACAAAGGCAGTTTATGAAAATGTGTTTTGATGAGAAAATTAGAAAAGTAACCATTTCATTGTAATATCTCTGAAAATAAAGGTATCTTCTAGTCTACTGTGAAAATATATGAGCTCCCAGAGGATATTACAGTTTCCACTGTGACCATGACCACAAAAGTTCTTAATGTACTTTGATCTGCTCATCCCAAGACTTCTCATGTTCACCCATGTGCTCACAACATTTCCCCCCACATAGTAAAGAGTTATTACAATGTTTATCAAATAAGAGTGGAGGTGTATATCACACTGGTCAAGCCTCTGGGATACAAACCATAGTAGTTAGTTGAAGTTAAAATAGGCAAAACAAAAATTAATTGGATGACAAAGAGAGCTCATGTAGACAGGAGGCCTGGAGAAGCCATCTTTGGAAAACAGGTGGGTTACAAATGAGGCTGAGAGGCCCGAACTACCGTCAAATCATGCTGTGGGTAGAGTCTGATTACAATGCTGCAGACACACCCTAGACCAGGGGTCCTCAAACTTTTTAAAGTGGGGGCCAGATCACGGTCCCTCAGAGAGCTGGAGGGCCGGACTATATGAACTACTAATCCCCACTGTAACACCTCGGCTGCGCTCACTGCCCAAAAAACCTGGCGGGCCGGATCAGACTCCCCTGGGGGCCGCATGTGGCCCGCGGGCCGTAGTTTGCAGACCCCTGCCCTAGACCCTGGGTATGCTCCATGCAGCACACCCTCCCCCTCCACCAGGAATAAAATTCAAATATATTTCCTACCTATATGCATTAGTCTGCCTGAAACAGTCTCAAATGGGAACATCTAGTTGTCACTCCTTCTATTCTCTGGTCATTGGAGATCAGGAAGAGAAAGCATCCAAGGAGAATGGCTTCCTCTAAAAGGGGCAGGGGAGCCCTGGAGAGAGGTGGGCGGCAGCAGGTTGCCCTGCCTTCTTTCCGAGCCCACCCCTGACCATGGCTGCAGGTCTTTGACCTTGAAAGTACACTCTGGTTCTGACAGCCCATGGAGTCACCTAGAACTGAAACGTGGCAGGGATTTCATAAAAATGGACAGAATATGTGAGCAGCTACAGGTAATTTTGTTCTAATGAATACTAGTAGTTTCAGAAAATTAATCAAAACAGAAAACGGAGTGATGGAGAGAGAGAGAGAGAGAGAGAGAGAGAGAGAGAGAGAGAGAGAGAGAGAGAGAGAGAGAGAGGAAAGAGAAAGAGATAGAGACAAAGACAGAGAAAGAAAGAAAATTAAAAAAAAAAGTACCATACTATTCCAAACCAAAGGCAGATTTTAATTGAAAGCCAAGCTACAGTACTTTGTAATGTGTGCATATGACATCTGGTAGAGGACTCATCCAAGGCTGGAGTTCTATCGCTGAGCAAGCTCAGGAAATGTGCAAGCAGCTTAAGCCAGCAATGTGGCTGAGGTCTCTGACTCCCTGTGTCTAATTATAAATGCAAAAAAGGAATATGTTACCCCATATGCCACTAAAATTGTCTTGGGTGCATTTATATCTTGAGGTATGTATCTAACTCTGAGAAGACAGAATGAGAGAATTAAGTGTTTGGAACTCATTTCCATAGTTTTGTTTTCAGTCCCCAATGCTAATGATCTTTTAATGCAGATTTTATCTGTGAATTCTACTTATTGTAAGTGGTCATTAACATTTGCTAGCTAATGTATTTATTTATTCATGTTAGGGAATAAAGATGCAGAATATGTGTTGGGTTCTTTGATTATCAGCAGATAGCTCAATAACATTATAAGAATAATGTTGCCCACAAATGTTTAAATTGATAATAGACTGTTGTGTATACAAAATGCCATTTAGAAAACTCTCTGCTTTATTTCTGAACAAAGCAATAAGTATAGGTCAGTTATAAGATTATATAAATGAATAAATGCCAACTTCTTTGGGTTTAATAACTCTTCTTATGAGTTTTGTAGCTTAATATAAAGCATCAATCTTTAAAGCTGGGGGAAATCATGTTTATTTTCAAGAAAATATGTAATGCTTAATTGTTTGACTCTCTAGAATAGCAGATAAATTAAATATGTGAGTGGCCCGATAGTCAGCTGAAAACCATGATGCACTATAGTACTAATTAAAAAGGAACAAACAAAATCTACGACAATGGAGACTAACACAGCTCATACAAAACTAGAGAAACAGCCATTATTTGCAAGCTTCATAACTCATTCATTACTCACATGGTCCTGCAGTTCCATCTCTGTTAAAATTTTCAGAAAAAGCTTTTCTTATTCCTGGATGAATTTTCCCTCTTTATTTAATTACCCCCAGCTCCTGCTCACTGCCCTTAAAGTTACCTACTTCCTTGAGACATTCATACCACTGATTACTTTCAAGAGATGTCATTTTCTACATTAAAAGTGTCACCCAAGAGGGAAACAGTTTCACAGACATCCAGAGTTAACTGCAAAAAGCCAGCAGGTTTTTCTTGTGTTTTTGTTGCTTTGTTTTTTTAATACAGTTGGGTCACAGTATGGATTATAAAACTTGAATAGCCTTCCATCTCAGATAATCTCCTTGGGGGAATTTAAAGTGCAAAAACCTTCTTTATTATGTTCTGAGAAACTGGTTGAGTATAAACTACATATATACAAGTAAGCCAAATAAACTACATTATAGAATGCAATGCCATCACATATCTTGGTCATGCATCTCATGAGTTAGATACTTAGGGATTCTAATCTGTATTGTTCCCAGTCAGCAGCTACATCCCACTCAAAATTATTTTAGTTTTTCAATTTCTCTATATTTGCAGTTATCACAAGGATAAGTTTTGCAGGCTACATATAACACATAGTGTGTGCTTGACACTGATCAATGTACTTCATACACATTTACTCAGCTTAGCACATAGTAAGTTACTTAACATAAAGTAACTGTTGTTCTTCCAGTAGCTACTAAAATTTGTTTTGCTGCTGTTTGATGATCTCTGTGTAAATGACTGACACTCAGCAACTGTGAGTAGCCAACGCTCACAAAAAGCCATTTTCCTTCACTACAAGACCCTAGGAATTTTCCCACTGGTAAAGGAAATAACAAAAACCAATGCTATTATTATTTTGGATTATATGTTCCTTATTTTTCAATATCTTAGACCAGTGACTTTTAACCTCTTTTATTTCATGGCACACATACACATACTAAAATCCTGTGGCACAACCACAACAAATATATACTGGAGGCCCAGTGAATGAAATCTGTGCACTGGGGAGTGTGTCCCTCAGCCCAGCATGCACCCTCTTCAATCTGGGACCCCTTGGGAGACATCCTTCTCACAAACTGGGACTGCTGGCTTTCAACCACTTGCCTGCCAGCCTGATCAACACCTAACTGATCCCCTGCCAGCCCAATTGCCCCCAACTGCCTTCTCCTGCCATCCTGGTCACCCCCAACTGCCCTCCCTGCCAACCATCTTGTGGTGGCCATCTTTGACTACATGGGGACAGGCATCTTGTTCCAGGATGTGAGAGCCAATTTGTATATTACCTCTTTATTATATAGGATATTTGCTGATCTGACAAAAAATAAATAAAGGTGTGATTTTGATCCACTCACACCAGATGACTATTGTTGGCTGTTGTCTTTTTTTTTTTTTTTTTTTTTTTTTCAACAGTCTCAGGGAAAAGAGGTCAGTACCACTGACTAAATAACTATGTTTTAGAAACTCTTGCTGCACTCCAGTGTGCCTTTTTTGGTATTCCAGTTAAAAATCACTGCCTTAGACTATATTTTGAGTTACTACTAAGTATAAGGCAACATGTAATAAATATGCAGTGTGTCCTAACAAGTGTATATACATACTTTGAATAATTATAAAAAGCAGTCTTTATTAAAATACATTTCATTTTCAAAATTGAGCTATCAACTGTTAAAGTTTGTATACATTTTTTTTTGGGGGGGTGCATCCTATATGTTACAACAACATATGAGACATGGTCCTTGTTTTGTGCAGTGTATCTGAAGTTGCTCTGACTATAGTTTTCTCTCTTTATTGCTTGCCTCAGAGCTCACTCTCTGACTTGCTGGACTGAGGTGATGCTACTTTTATTGTGCAAACGAAGTCTTAAAATGTGCTTGTAGGATGGGCTTCCCGTGGTGCCATCAGAAGAACATGTTTCAGACAGACACGTCACCACCCTACCAACCCAAAGCAGAAACACCTCAGTGGAGCTAATATCTATCCTATCTAATAAAAGGGTAATATGCAAATTGACCATCACTCCAACACACAAGATGGCCCCCCATGTGGTCAAAGATGGCCCCTTCCATTTGGACACTAGATGTCTGCCATATGATGGCGATTAGGGAGGGCATCTGGGAGGGACCAGGCCTGCAAAGGAGGTGGTTGGGGGCAATTAGGCCTGCAGGGAGGTCAGTTGTTGGGAGGGGACCAGGCCTGCAGGGGAGGGCAGTTGGTGGGGACCAGGTGGGCAGGGGAGGGCAGTTAGGGACAATCATGCTGGCAGGGAGTTGTTAGGCATCAATCAGACTGGCAGGTAAATGGTTAAGGGGTGATTAGGCTGGCAGACAGAGTGGTTAGGGGCAATCAGCCAGGCAGTTAGGCAAGCAGTTGGGAGCCAGTGGTTCGGGATTGTGAGATGGGTCCCAGATTGGAGATGGTGTAGGCTTGGCTGAGGAACATATATGCCTCTCTACCCTGTGCATGAATTTCATCCACTGGGCCTCTAGTTACAAATAAATGCTCATTACTCTTTGCCACTGAGAGCTCTGAGGCTATCTGTTATGCAGCAAGAGTAAACTGATGACCAATAGAGATAGCAGTTTAGATCTCTTTGTAACTCTAGGTATTCCAAGGATTTTGACGTCCTTCATATTTTCAAACACACTAACTTTATTTTTACTTTATAACTATTGGACAAGCTTCCCATTCTGTCTGGACTCATCTTTCCCCTGGATTGCTTTACCTCCTGGTCATCTTCCAGCTTTCAGCTTAACTGTTATCCACACAGTGGGATAGTCTCAAACCACAGAACCTAAATATAGACCCCCCTCACCTTTTCTCTAATTCTCTATCACATATATTCCTGTGCTTATCACAATTCATAATTACCTATTTGTTTTGTCTTTTATTATTTTTATAGCTAATCCCTGAGATTAAAGAATATATGGAATTTTTCTTCAGTATAACTACAGTGAACCCCAGAGTGACTGTTCAATGAATGTGTGTGAATCAACTCTGAGGAGTGGTTTCATCCATTTATCATACCCCAAGCCACCAAGGCAACCACAAAAATACCACGCTCAGTTAACAAACTCACAGATAATAAAATGTGCCCTGTTTGAATAGAGACCTTTTTTTTTTGAACATTCTAAATTTTTATCTTTTAAAGTTTAATATATGAAATAAACATGTCTGATATGCTGATAATTTCATGTCAGAGCTCTGAAGGATAGTCAGATATTTTAGTTTTTGTTTGTTTGTTTGTTTTTTCCACCATAGTTTTCATAGAACCTATAATTTAATGTGTTCTATCTAGGTCACTGATTAAGAAAATAAAGATTTAATAGTGGAAATATATTTATATTCATCAAATTCTGGTTACAGCTGGTACATTCAAGCATCAATTTTATTTTTCCCCAGCTTGACACTTCACTCTGTGGTTTTCTGAGGTAACTGGGTAGCAAACATCATCTTATGATGTATATTCAAAAGTGCAAAAAATACTATTTTTTATTCCCATTTTTATCCCATTTTTCTTTCAGTCAATATCTAAAGTATTTGCTAGATAAGAGCTGTATTCTTACAAAGTATATAGATGTATAAATACACATAACATCTACAATTCCTTTATAGCCTAACAAAGAATTATACTTAAAGATCAGCCAATTTTTATACATTTATCATCAGCCCAATTTTATTCAAAGCATTGAATATGCTTTTTAGATCTAGAGGTTTTTTTTAGGAATTATTTTCCTCTTTGAATCAGCTTCTATAAGAAAGAAAAAATAAGTTCCAACTTTTAAATTATAAGATGACACAAACTACACAATAACAAGAATGCATTAGTTATTCTGTAATTCATATTCAAAATTGGAGAGAAAATGTGCAAACACCTCATAAAAAATCCTGAGCTAAAAGAAATGTTTGTCAAATTTTTCTCTCACCTTTTTTTCTGTGAATGCAGATGTTCATATTTAAATTTGTCACATTTTTATAGTTCTTTCTCTTTTTTTTATAGTTCTTTCTAACTACTTTCCCACTTTTATTCCCCCCCCCCAATACTGAACAAAAAGCAAGAAAATTAAAATTCATCACTATGAAATAAATTTTACAAAGAAACTTTTTTATTTTCTGTCTTTTTTTTTTACCTTTCCCAAAGTTCTGCTTCCCAATGCGTTTAAAATAAGTTTTGTTTATACTTAAATGACTAAACATTAGAAACATTATAAGTTTCCACTTATCTCTTAAGATTCAGTACCATCCTTTTTGCCACTGTGTGACATTCTCAGACTTTCAAATTTACCATATTCCAAATCAAACTTATAGTTACCCTGCAAACAACTCTTTATCCCAGTTTTGTATTCTTTCTGAGATGTTCCAATGTTTCCAGAACCAGAATTACCATTTTTTTTGAAGCCATATATCCCATCATTCATTGAGTCCTTTGGGCTCTCTTTACCATACTCATCACTATGACTCTAATCTCTTTACTCTTTACTGTGCCATTGAAATAGCTTGATCCTTCGCCAACCCCTAAAATCTACTCTATATCTGCATATGGGTTAGCTTTATAAAGACCAACTCTGCTCATAATGCTTGATGAGAATCTTCTAAAAGTGCCCTCTTTTGTATAAGTCAGGTACAACTTTGAAGGCAGGTACAAATTCAGTTTGTCATTTGGCTCTATTTCTGGACTCCTAACCTATTTTGTTTTTTCCAACTACCCTCCTTCATGAAATCTCCCCACTCCATCCCCCATATCTCAAATGTGTGCTACAAGTTTTAATAATTTCTGTTGCCTTAAATATTTTCTCATTTTTTTTTCAACTGGAGAAGAGACTCAATTCTATGGTTTCAAAATATCTTACACGCCTTTTAATTTAAATAAAATAATTACTGGTAACCTCTAGTCATTAACTCTTAGAACATAATTTTTTGGACTCACTCATGATACTTGCTAACATAAGCTAGATAGAGTTCAGATATAACTATGTCATTGCCAGTGGAAAGGGAGATATATTAATTGAGGTAATACTACAAATATCCTTGAGCTAGATGGAAGATGAGAATTGCACATTGTGTGTGTGTGTGTGTGTGTGTGTGTGTGTGTGTGTGTGTGTGTGTATGTGTAGTATAACATACCCACATACGCTGATTGAATTGTGCATCAGGGATACCATTAATTAAAAACCAAACCAAACCAAACCAAAAAAGATCTGTACTTAACTTGTTAATATAACGAATAGAAAAGTAAAAGTAATTTTTTGGAGTTGTTTGCAGGGTAACTATAAGTTTGATTTCTGCCCTCTACACTCTCCTACTACTAGTGCCAGGACAAGATTGTCATGCTCCAGGCATGTTACTTAGAAGCAGTTGTGACTGGCAATAATTGAACAATTAGTAACATTTTAGACCATTCTGAAGGCCTTTGGGTATATAGGGTGAGCTTTTCCTCTATAACAAACCATTTTAACACTTTGTGTCTTAATATAACCACCATTTGTTTAGCTCATGTCTCCTTGGGCTCAGTTAGAAGTTCTGGTCAGCTCTGGGTAAACCAGTCTCAGCATCTGTCAATTTGGCCAGGTACAGACTGATCTACGCAGTCTCAGCTAGTGATTTACCTCTAATACACATGGTTTTCCATCTTTTATCAAGTTCAACCAGGTTCTTTCATAGCAGCTGAGCAGATGTCAAGAAAATAAGCAGAAATATGTAATGCCCTTCACAATGGGCACACCATTGCTCTTACCTTACTCTATCAACAAGGGGAGCTACAGTTGCACTGTAAGGTGTGTGGGTCACCACACAGAGCTCTCACATTCAACTTTTTATTTTTTCTCTCTCACTTTTTCTGAACAAACAAGAGGTTCCTTTCCCCTTCCCCCTTTCCTGACTGGGCTCACGCTTCTCACAGAGCATCTCTGCTTCAGCCCAGACTGCTTTTCCTCGGGCATCTCCTCCAGGGCTTCTGCATCATGAGCATGGAGCAATTACTTTGACTGGATTGTTTTAATCCTTAGACTTGTTCAGAGAGATGGAATGAACCAACTGGTTTATCTAACTTAGTGGGAAAATTATCTAATTTTATGTAATGATGAATCTAAGGTTCCTTTACCTTATCTAATTGAATAAACAGCAACCAACACAGATTTAAAATAAGTTTTATAAATATAATTCAGGGGAACACAAATAATTAGGAGTCAAGAAGGGGAGTGACAGTTCTGGGTCTTATATACAAGTGAACAGGCAAAGGCTAATAAAAGGTTCTTGTCCAGGGTAAAGAGAGGATATGTCTTGAGAAAATCAGGACAATTAAGGTGGTTGTTCAAATAATTCAGGAATATCTCTTCCTTGAGAAACAGGAATAATTCTGGAATATTGTACTAATAACTGACCAGGATAAAAGGAAAAGAATGTGGAAGCACAGCTCTGTGATTTGAGACAAAGCAGAACAATACATGGACTGTGTGTGCACTGTGATGGTTCTGATTGGCAGTAATGCATGTTGATGAGGACCTTTAGTGGAAAGATTGAACTTCTAGGGAAGCCAGCCAGTGACTGAGCAAGGCGGTAATATAATAGACTAACCGTTTCTGCCTCATATGGGACTCACTAGCAGTCTTTGTTGAGAAACTCTGCTGAAGATAACATGGTACTTTGCAAATCACCATGCCACTAATTGCTTTAAATATGAATGGTCATAGTATTTAACCAATATGCTATAATATAGATTCTTATAGTAGCCAGGAGGTTGACAATTGGCCTCTTAATGGCATGGGAGAAGAAAGCAAAGGTAGAGGTTAAGAAACTGCATGTAAGAGCTAATTTTTATCGACCCTTGATTAGTAGAAATAACAAGAACCTATAACTATTGAAATTTAAAGATGATCCAAATATTTATTCGTTTCCAAGTCACATTTTCACATTCACTTTACTGTTTCCTCACATATATTGAAACTTCTCCCCCTTTTTATTTTTTTCCAGTTTATGAGCATTTTACTACCTTAAGAGTAAATAAAAGAAAACTCAAGAGAGAGGTGATATGAGTGAGTGTTCAATAACCAAAAAGATACTACCACAAAGTATTGGCATAATCCCTGAAAAAAAATAAGCAGAGTGGGCTGTCTTCATTGCCGTGATGATGCTAGTACAGAAGAGTGGAAAGCAAAGAAGGGGAAGAGGTAGTGAAAACTGAGACATAGAAACAAATATTCAGATTAAGGTGTGAAATCACAGGAGCTGATAGGAATCAGGATTACTTCTATTTTTTGCTGTTCCTAAAAAGTGAATTTTTACTAAAAATGATGCTGTTAGTGTAAGTGTTATCTCTCAGTTTGATAGACACTGACACTTTTTAAGCTTGTCCTCCTCCGATATCTATATATACCTTCCACAGAACAGGGATAAAATCCTGACTTTTATTATGTGATCCTATACACATGATGGAAATAACCTAGGAAATCTTACAACACAGCATTCCCACACAAATAAGATTTTATTCATCTATGCAGTATATCTAGGAGAACTATTTATTCATCCATTCACACATCCACCCTTTCATGTATCCATATGTTCACCCATCTATCTAATCTTGTTTGCAAATATTTGGAAATCATTATTAAGTTCCAGCATATTTCAGGTTATGTATACATATGTGTTCTTCATGTAACTTCCAGGTCATCACGTATTTTCAGTAATGCATCTACATTTTAATCTGCCTTAAAGAACAAGTCATATTTGTGATTTTAATGTCAACATAAAATTATTCTGGGATTTACTAAGCTGCTTGCAAACCAAAGCAATGTTGTATTCCATTTTGGGTCTCTTCTAAGAAAATACAGATATCTGAAAGGGCTTGTAAACAAGAAAGATTTTATGGACTTCTACTGAAAAAGATGGTAAGAAATTGTAGACTATCTTTCATAAAATACAAACTTTCTAGAGATGTTATTTGAAAAGAGGAGGAAAAAAATGTCCTATCACACATCTTTCTTGATCTTAATGCAGCAATTTTCAACTGGTGTGCCACAAGAAATTTTAAAACGTGTCATACCTGACAATTTAATCAGGGGCACTGACCTCTTTCCCCTTAGATTGTCCAATAAAAAAAAGGACAACAGCCAACACAACAATAGCTGTCTGGTATGAATGAATCAAAATTATATCTATTTTTTTTTGTCAGGTCAGCAGAATGTTTCGCAGAATTTTTGTAATTAGTGTATATTTGCTATGAGATGAAAATAGTTGAAAATTGCTGTCCTGAGGTATTGCATGTCTCTTTTGAAAACCATCATAGGTTAGGCCACATTTCAATCTAAGAAGATGGATTAGATACATTAGACAATGAACATGCCTTCTGAAATTTTGAACATATACCACTAATGTGTTCCTGAATATATGAACATAGAACATATAAAATTCTTGAAATGCTTCCCTTAATATTTGAAAATAGCTATTTTATCTAACCACAGTTTACACATGTTTGCATATATGCTCCCTGAGTAAAAAACCCTACATACCATGAAATGAGTTACTCAGATTTTTTAAGTAGAAGCCATTTTTAAATTTTATATATTTTTATTGATTTCAGAAAGGAAGGGAGAGGGGGAGAGATAGGAACATCATTGATGAGAGAGAATCATTGATTGGCTGCATCCTGCACTACCTCTATTGGGGATTGAGCCTGCAACCCAGGGATATGCCCTTGACCGGAATCAACCCTGGGAACCTTCAGTCTGCAGACCAATGCTCTATCCACTGAGCCAAACCAACTTGGGCACTTGGAGAATTTTTCAGACTAAAAAATATTCTTTTTTAAAATATATATATATATATTTCACTGATTTTTTACAGAGAGGAAGAGAGAGGGATAGAGAATTAGAAACATCAATGAGAGAGAATCATTGATCAGCTGCCTCTTGCACATCTCCTACTGGGGATGTGCCCATAACCAAGATACATGCCCTTGACCGGAATCGAACCTGGGACCCTTCAGTCCGCAGGCTGACACTCTATCCACTGAGCCAAACCGGTTTCGGCTAAAAAATATTCTTAAAAAGAGCTAAAATGGTATCAGAAGCATTGTGTTGTACTGTTTGAGCATGATTCTGATGGAATGGAGTTGATTTTTAGAAGGAGCCACTGTCACATAATTCCAGAGACAAAATTAGGATTTCAGACAATTACTGAACTGATGCTCTATGATGTCAGACTCATTATTGTATTCACAAACACAGGTGGAAGAAAGCAATTTTAAATTCAGTTATATTATGCATGTATCACAAATACACCTTCATATTAACACAAAATGAAAAAGATATAGCAGTAGACTTAGATTTGTTCCATATAGATAGAACTTTAAAAACAAAGGCTCTGTTAATCACCAATTATCATAATTAATTGTAGTTAATGAATGTGTAATTCAAAGTGATAGAGAAAAGAAGGGTTGGGTATCTATTGATAACATATGTTAATGGTATTGTTCGACATAATGGCCTCGAGTCTGAAATTCTTCATCTTCTTGTGTAGGGCTTGGTATTTCACAATTTTAAATACAATTTTCCCAATGCTTTTGTTATGGAATTTATACAAAAATTAATATTCTTTGTTGAAATCCATATTAGAAGAGGAATCGTATGTCGCACTTCCCTGTTGTCACACAGTAAACTGGCCACATCAATAAACGTTCCCCTTGTCTGCCAGAACGTCTGGAATGGGAAACTGGCACATCATAAATCCAGTTGCATGAAAGTGGTTTTTGTAAAGAAGAAATGACACACACTTAACCAGGTCTTGTTACAATCTTCAAGCTGTCATCTCTGTCTCAGATACAGCCATCTACGGGAGAGGGGTGGCCCTGTTGTTCTCCACCGTGTTATAACAATACCACGGAAATACGCAGGAGATTTAGCATTTTAGGTGTAGGCACTTTCATCAGCGTCTCTTTAGTTTATGACTTAGTGCATGAACCCCCTTTTATTAATACAACTAGTGAGGCTAAATAAAATTATCCCACATTTTAAGAATAGAAACCACATAAGGAAGGAAACTATGTTATATATATGTAAAGGTTCTTTTCTAAGGCTCAGAAGGCTTTTACTCATAGGTTAATATAAAGAAACAATATAGTTTGAAATTCATAAAAAAAAAACAACACAAAAAACCCCCCACAAAACAACAACAACAACAAAAATAAAACAGTTGCCCTAACCTGTTTGGCTCTGTGGATAGAGTCATTCTGCAGAGTGAAGGGTCCCAGGTTTGATTCCAGTCAAGGGCACTTACCTTGGTTGAGGGCAAATCCCCAGTAGGGGGTATGCAAGAGGCAGCTGATTGATATTTCTCTCTCATCAATGTTTCTAACTCTCTATCCCTCTGTGTAAAAAAATCAATAAAATAATTTTTTGAGAAAGAAAAACAGAATTATCTAATAAAAATATCTTTTGGATTTTTAAAAAATACAATAATTGAGGTAAAAGTGATGTGATTATATTAATAGCTTATTGAAGAATTCATTGAAGAAGGAAAGATACAATTTATTATAAAATGTTTTGAGCTGAATGAGTTATAAGCTTCCCTATTGGGATAATTCAATAACTCACAGATACCATAAATCTCTTAATTTGAAGTGCATTGTCAATTTTATGACAAAATTAACCCAATACCATCAGATCAACAGGCAAATCTTAACACCTTTTTTGTTTTTTAGACCTTTCTACTTGATATTTGACGGGGTCCACAAACAATGTTGACAGTTCACTAGGCTTTAACCTTGAGCCTTCTACAGATAAGAGGATCCTAGGATCAGCAGGGACTTGATCACAGCTAGTGCCCTGTGGGTGGTGAGTAAGCAGCACTGTGATATATAGACCTTTCCTTACCACATGAGACCATCCTTGATGTCTTCCCTCTAACAGGGGAAGATTACTTTCAGCTCCCTGCTTTCAGTGTTCTGATAACCTGGCATAGTTAATTGTAAATGAGAGTCAAGTGACTTCTACAGAGCATGCATTTTAATTAGCTATCAAATGAGGAGGGAGGCTGTTTGTCTAAATTTTCTTTCTTTGTACTAATTAATTGGGAG
Organism: Pipistrellus hanaki; assembly: GCF_964339955.1. Lineage (NCBI taxonomy): Eukaryota > Metazoa > Chordata > Mammalia > Chiroptera > Vespertilionidae > Pipistrellus > Pipistrellus hanaki. The sequence continues at coordinate 21,430,569 of NC_140510.1, forward strand.
TCAAGGGTCAGGATCTTGTCTTGCAAAGTCCATTGAAGAAATTAATTTCAAATATTTACATACATCTGCTTACAAGCATGGGATTCAGAGTTCATTTTACATTATAATATAGGCCAAAAAATGCATTTATACGGATATGCAGGCAACATGCGGCAAGCAATAATGATGGTAAGTTAAATATTAAAAAAATATATTTGTTTTCTCTTGCAATCTTTAAGTTAAAGTGTATTTTAAAACTCATTCAGCAGGCAAGAGAGAAATCTGTAGGCAATGGTTATATCTTAACTGAATTTAAGCAGAAATTATATTAAAAATAAAGGGGCACATAATTCAAGATTTGACATTTTGAGAAAATAAATGGAATGTAGAATGGAGGCAGTATGAATATTCCCTAATACGTTTGTGTTTAATTATTTAAAATTAAAAGCCTTGGGCAAAAACTCTTGCAGTTTTAAACTTTGCCTTGTGCCTGAAGTAACAGCACTACCAAAATACCTGGATACATTAGTCTTGCAAATAATTTTAAAATTGATAAAACTATAAATATTTTGTTAGTTTATAAGTGTTGTATTTGCTATATCTATATTTCCTACACAGTGACACTGTGTGGTTCTGCAAAATATGAGATGATCAAGGTTCCTAAAGAGGGCGAATGCAGTCCTGGGGCCAACAGTGAACGTATATTTCTGTTCCTCATCATAAAATAAAACTTGCATCCTCTCTTCTGATGGGGATCAAAAAGAACACATTTGACAGACAAATAGCTGCAAACCAAGTGTCATAGGCTATACTGACACATTTTTGTAAAGCTATCACATCTAGCAAGGTATTACAATTGGCGCTACAAACTAGTTAAGTTCATAATAGCCCCTCATCACCTGCCACCATACATTTACTTATGTGTTTATTTTTTTATCAAATGGTTTACGATGGGAACCACCATGACCACATTCTCTAAATCAGTGTTTCCCAAAGTGTGGTACGCGTACCCCCAGGGGTACGGGAAGAGTTTGGTGGGGGTATGCGTTGCACCGGAGTTTGGTGGGGATATGCACTGCACTGTGCTTAGCTGTGCCTAATTCTACGTTCTCATGAATATGAGGGGTACTCAGCATTACGAAAATTATAGAAGGGGTACACATATGTCAAAAGTTTGGGAAACACTGCTCTAAATTATTAATCTCTGCAACTCCTCAGGGAATGGGTTCTTGCTTCTGATTTACTATTTTGAGCAGAGAGGAGTACAGTTCCAGGAACTTTCAATTAACTTATTTTAATCACTTCCCCTCTCCAGATCAGAACGTGCTTGTCAGAGTTCTGCCAAATTCTCGGTGTGTGCATTACAGCTGTGTACCGAGGAGCCAGGGAATAACTACTGGGTGTGTCCTTGGCTGCACTAGATCTGCTATAAGACAAAAGTGGGCCAGAGCTTTATCCATTTCTTGGCCTCCACAGTCTTCTACTCAATGAGGCGCATGATGATTTTTAGGGTATTTATTATCTTTATGAACTTATATACTATACCCGAAGTTCTGAGTACAGTGTTTCTTTTTTCTGTTGTAAGGTTAAGTCTAGTAATTAGCATAGAACACTTTGGGGACAGGTTGGAGGGATATTTATCCTTTCTCAAGGGCATTTTTTTTTCACTTCCTGTTGGGCTCTGGGTTTGTGAACTGGCTTAGGTTTTGAAACTGCATCAGCTATCGTGATGTTTATTCAACTGTTGTGGAAAATCTTGTATTTGCTATCTTAAAATTATTTTTTGGTTGAAAAGTCAAGTAACACCAAGTTGGCTATCCGTTTATCTTGCTACCATAAGCTCCTTAGAGTATTAACATTGCCACAGATCCAAGCACCCTGGTGGCCACTTCAACCTTGCTGTCCACAACAGTAAATATGTCTACCTTCCCTCTATGGAGTAAATGCTGCCACTTAAAGTTTGCCATTCTGAAGTCCTATTATCCCCACTGAAACTAGAGTGCCCAGTTTTAGAAAACGACTCTCCTATCAAACTCTACATTTAGCGGCTTTAATTTGCCCTCTGCCAGTGAATCCCTTATTTCCTTGTGAAGAGAGTTCCTATTGGATTTCAGACAAGACATTTTGACTGAAATCCATACACTAAATCTTAATATGCAATAGATCTGATCCAACATTTCCATCTTACCACTTTGAGCTTTCTGATCAGGTTACTCTGTTAAGACTGTTTAACATCTCTACCTCATTTATTGAGTAATGTAATATTTTAAACCATACTTTAAAGATTCACCTAAGCAGTACAGAAACTAGTTATATTTGCTCTCACTATCATGTGGAACTACCCTAATATTCTTTTTTGTTGGTCCAGAATTTTCATAATCCATTCCTAAATATGCTCCTGTTTATATTAACCAGGTTCTCCAATTCTTCCTGAAACGAGGACTGTATTTCCCTACTTAAGCTGGTTGAACCCAGATACTGGCCTGAAGACAATGAGATGGGAACAAATGGTGGGTGGGACATGTATCACCTTGCAAGGCATCTGCCTCAGCTGAGGTCTTTACAGCATCTCCAGGAAAAGGCAGGTGTTTTTCCCTTAGCAGGTGGGAAAGAGTTCCTTGTTTTTGTTTTGTTTTTTATTAATCCTAACCCCAGGATATTTTTCCATTGATTTTTTTGGGAGAATGGAAGAGAGAGGGAAAGACAGAGAGAAACATCAATGTGAGAGAAACACAAAGATTGGCTGCCTCCAGCAACAGCCTGGAGCCAAGGTACATGCCCTTGACTGAAATCCAACTCCAGTTCCTTTGGTCTGTAGACTGATTCTCTATCCACTGAGCGAAATTGACTAGGGCAGAAAGAGCTCCTTTTGTCAGTCTAGATATTTCAGAGAAATTTGTAGGTTCAAAATTTTTATACTTGTCTACCAAAATATTTCCAATTATCTTTCTATAAGATCACTGACCTCAGATACAAGATAAGTCAAGTCTACTATAATAGTATGTCAGAGTACCTCCTTTGTAGCTCTGTTTCATTTGAAATAAAATCTGGGCCTAATGTTTAGTATTATCTGTCTGAAGCTATAGAAGGTAGGGGTCTCTTTAACTGTTTCCAATTTGGCCTTGACCTATACAGTGCAATTTGAGTTGATTGTAGGCTAACCTGAGCCAGTTATTTTCTTTTTATAAGGCTTAAATAAGCCAGCCAACAATACAATACTTATAATATCATTCACATTATGTTCCAGGACCATTGCAACCATGTAAGCCACTGCTTCATCTTCTACCTGTAAATCATCCCACTAGTGAGACTCTTAGAAACAGTGATGTTAGAGTAACCACCACCCCATTATCACACCAAAAACATGGAGTCCTCATTATAGCTGACTGGTGTGTGAATCTGGTTTAGATTTACTTTATGATTCTTTACTTTGAAAGGCCACTTCTTATTTCTAAAAGTAGAGACTGAGGCAAGGGCTTTATGTAAGGAGTTTAGAGTGGGTAGTGATCAAATGAATAGGTGTGGAAAATTAGGATAAGTAGAAAAGTCATACATGTAGGTGTTACCAATTTATTACTGCTTGCTTCTCAGAGACCTTCTAAAGGAACAGAAAGAATAAAGCAAATGACCAGCTGGGAGATGGAATGGGGCATCTGTGTTGGTTAACGGTGGCTCGATGGTGCATTAACACCTTCATATCTCCAGCCTGCAAGCTTCTGAGTGCCAGGTGGGTTCCTATAGAGGTTCTTATCCTTCCCATAGTCTGTCTCCATATCACTTGTCTTCAGACAAATAATCCAGGTCAAGTAATACAGCTTGAGGAAAGAAGATTTGTAAGACCTGGTTGATATGAGGGAAAGAACAATCCAGGTGGATCATAGAGATGTTTAATATCATGGAAAGGGCATCTAGAGCTAGTCCTTCTGCACTGGCTCAGATGTGCACAGGATAGTAGCAAGAGTGCATCATGGGTCAAATAATGACCCTCAGCACCAATGATGTATGTACCCTAATTTCAGGAGTCCATAAATGTGTTGCTTTACATGACAAAAGGGACTTTTTTTTTAAGATATAATTAAGGTTAAGGACCTTAAAATAAGATTATTATGTTATCCTGATTGCTCCACTCTTATCACATGGGCTCTGAAGCACAAGGATCCTCCCGTGGCTAGAGGCAGAGGAGGTCAAAGAAGGATAATTCAGTGAGATTACAAACGTGAGGGAGATACCATTATGGCTCTGAGATGTATGGGCCCACATTCTAGGACCAGAGAGATACATCTAGGAGCTAAGGATGGCGCTAGCTGATAGCCAGCAAGAAAACTGGAACCTCACATCTACAACTGCAAGAAATTGTATTGTGCTAGTACCATGAATGAGCCTGGGGGATTGTTTCTTCCCAAAGCTTCCTGATAAGAGTTCAGGTAGCCAACACCATCATTTCAGCCTTGTGGACCTGTCACAGAGAATCAAGTTAAGCCAGCTGAACTTGGGACCTAGAGAACCATAAGAGGAAATTCATGTATTATTTTAAGAGGCTAAATGCCTGTTAATTCAGTACAGCAGCAATAAAACCTCACCCAGAGAGAGACTGAGCACAGTGGAGGCCAGGTGTTCTCGCGCTGCAATTGTACAAAACGGTATGCTACAGGAGACGAGAAAGAGAGGTGGGAAGTGAGGATGCCTAGTGGGAAGGGAAGCAAGAGGTGTTTAATGAACCTTTAAAAACAACACCTGGGAGGAAGGGATAGGGCTACTAATCTCAGTGGGTGAGTTCTAAGTACTGTAGACTGGCTGTGGAAAGGGGAGAGACCAATGTTCCATCATATTGCACCAAGCATGTTAGTTAGAGTTAAGGAAGAAACTAAAGGATTATTTTATTTTATTTTAATTATTGAGTTTTTACAGAGAGGAAGGGAGAAGGATAGAAAGTTAAAAACATCGATGAGAGAGAAACATCGATCAGCTGCCTCCTGCACACCTCTCACTAGGGATGTGCCCACAATCAAGGTACATGCCCTTGACTGGAATTAAACCAGGGACCCTTGAGGGTCCGCAGGCTGATGCTCTATCCATTGAGCCAAACTGGTTTCGGTAGAAACTAAAGATTTTAAAAGGCATCTGACAAGAAACCCATGACTTTGTAATTTCAGATTTTCTCTAAGACCCTTAGGAAGGCCAAACATTTGATAAATCAGTAAGACACACAAGCCATTGAGAGTTTTTAGGTGAAATAGAGCTAAGTAAATCAAATAGACAGACAAACCATTGGTAATCTACCAGTGTTTTCTCTGATGAAATTGAGTTTCTGCTTAGGAAAAAATAAGAGGAGGGAAAGAAAGAGAGAGAGAAAGATAAATAGGGAGAGAGAGAGAGAGAGAGAGAGAGAGAGAGAGAGAGAGAGAGAGAGAGAGAAAGGAAGGAAGGAAGGAAGGGAGGGAGGGAGGGAAGGAGGGAGGGAGGGAGGGAGGGAGGGAGGGAGGAAGGAAGGAAGGAAGGAAGGAAGGAAGGAAGGAAGGAAGGAAAAGAAAGAAAGAAAGAAAGAAAGAAAGAAAGAAAGAAAGAAAGAAAGAAAGAAAGAAAGGAAGGAAGGAAGAAAGGAAGGAAGAAAGGACACATTTTAAGCATAGAATGTATCAAATAGGTCATCTTTAGTACCAATTTTTCTTTTAATTTTTTTTTTATCACTCTGGATACAAAAAATGATTGGATTCACTAGAAACTACTTTTCAGAGTAAATAAGAGTCACATAAGTATGATATCTACATGAAAAAGTTAAACTAGAGAACTTATTTCATTTATTTCTCTCTTTCTCTCTCAAGTGGGGGAAACTAGATACATGCACAATATGGAATAAAGTGCATATACCTGGGACTATGGATATGATGACACAAAAACTTCTTTTTTTCTGAATGAAATTTCTTCCATGTACTTTTAGTTATCTTTATATTTTTCTGGATACGTTAATGTTCTGGAAATGTTAACTCATCAATTGATTTGGCAGCAGAATTGAAAAATGAACCACGTTTGGCTCTTTTTGTTGTTCTACTACATTCAAAATAGACAAAAAAAATTGTGTGTTATATTACATGGTTGTCATCACAAAGATGTGTTTGAGGTTTTTTTTTTTTTTTTTTTCCTGCAGGCTATAATTAAAGGCTTCTAATTTAAATAATGACTCAAATCTACAATAAATTTAAATAGGTCACCTAATATTGAGAAAGTCATCCTTAAAAACTGACAATAACTAGAATGGGGCATAATGTGAAGAAAACTTCTTTCAACAAATGGTTATCTTTGTTGTTCTCAACTCTGCAGGATTCCTAGTCTGTTTCATTTTAATCTTTTTCTTATTAAATTATTATCTGTGTATGTACATATCTTATCATTCCCCCCCATTCATACCCTCCCTCCCCAGAGTTTTGTGTCCATTGGTGGTACTTATATGCATGTTTACAAGTCCTTCGGTTGATCATTTTAATCTTTTAAGAAAGAGTTGAATCTATAAATAATATTTATAATGTATTTTTAGGGGGACATAAGATTTTACATCCAGTGTCATTATGATGATATGGAGATAAAAGAGGATAAAGAAACATTAGCAATATATATGTTTTCTATTTCCTTTATCACATATGCCAATATTCCCTGTTAGGGATTTGGGAATTATGGGTATTTTGTGTTCTATACTAGTTCATTATAACAGCTGTAACATACATTGAGCATTGAATGTCTCCATATTTGAATCATTATAAAAATGGAAAGTAGCATTCCTAGAAGCAAAGTAAAAGCTTAAATCTCAACCTGAAGAACCAACAAAACAAGCATAATGAACTCAAACCAAACAAAATATTATCAAGATATAAAATGGCCACAAATAAAACACAATTACATAAATGAAAATGGCCCAATTTGTGTAAAGCCCTATCAGTTTCTAAACAGAACATTTTCCCTTAGTATTAACTTTTTATTACATAAGCAGTTTATTATTAACTCCTGTATCATCAGCATTAAAGAATTAAAATCAAAACTTGGGATGTAATGAATTTGATGATGAGGGGGGGGGGGGATATTGACTCAGCTGTTCCTGCTGACTGTCATTTACCAGTGGGAGACAGAACACAGCCCCAGATCATCAGTTCTTAGCAACAATGGTTTTATTCTTCAGAAGACATTTGGCAATGTCTGTGATTGGTTTTGGTTGTTGCAACTCTGAGGGATGCCAGTAGTAACTAATGGATAGAGGCAAGGAATCCCGCTAAGTATCTTACCCTTTAAAGAACAACAAAGAATCACCTGGCTCAAAATATTAGGAGGTTGATGAACCTACCTTTGAATGGAAAGGCATTTGGGTAAGAAGTAGAGTTTACCAAGAACCATTCATTTTTAGAAAATATGTCCGTTGAAGCCTGAATATACATTTTATTGAGTATTTTGGTGATGGCATGCATATAGAATGGTCACGAGTAGAAGGATTATGCACCTTAATTTCTAGCATTTATATAAATTTAGAAATTTGAAATAGGAAGTGCTAGAACAATATAAATAGAATACTTGGAAAAATGTTTTTGTCTTATAAAGACTAAATGCAAAGTAGTTGCAAACAGCTCTGAACTCTGAGGTGGTCTTGAATGAACCAGCCTGAGGTGGTGAAGCATAATGTTGAAATCAGGCCCATAAAAATGTAAATAGGGCCTGGGGGTTAAGAAAGGCATCCTAAGCTTTCTTGACAATGGCTTTAACTAGTTCTCTGCTGAGAATAAGATCACAGATGCCTGACCCAGAGTCTTGGTTGGTTTGTTGTATGTCACAAATGATTTGCTAGATAGTTATACTAATGTTAGCTGTATCAAGGTCATTCCAATATGTGAGCTCTGTTTCTTTCAAATAATAATGTTAGTTACAGTCATAAAGCTCTAATATAAAAAGGCTTCTTCAGATACATAACTCAGTGGCAGCACCAGTAAATCAGACCCTCATGTGCATTTCTAGTCTGATAGTCCAAGTGGGTACACCAATAACCATTCCACTTACCAATAAATGTCCAAACAACATCTAATGGAATCTGAGTGTTCCATAAAGTTCACTTTTTAGAATGAGAAGGGTCACTGAGAGCTTTGGCTTATTTCAACATGATTGTCATTGACTGTGTATGTAACCCATCTTTGAAACATGAAGTCTTAGATGAGCAGTATAAGACAGGAGGAAAGGAAAAAGTAAGGGAAATGTTTCTGATTCAAGAAGAAGGAAAGTGACTTCTCTACTGTGCTTTTAAAATGATGTAATAAAATTAATCTTACCCCAGAGAATATGTTCTAACGATATAATAAACATTATGTTTCCTGTTTACTAATATAATTTTCTAGGAACATTAAACTCCAAAAAGAGATAGGAATTTTCTTATTTTTAAAAACTACCCAACACACATACTTAAATATGTAGAATTTCATTTAAATAAGTCAGTCAACAATTTTTTTATAAAGTATTTAACACTTCATTGTAGAAACATAGGCAAAATGACTATTATAACCAAAATGAAAAATACTGTTCAATTTAAAAAATGTACTTAAACAAGAACCTGAAAAAGTTTATGATATGCATAACATTGTTCAAGCAAAATTGCACTAGTATTACATAAATCAATAGTTTATAAAGGCCTCCATATGGCAAAGTTTAGAAATAGGTAGTATGCATGCACATAGTACAACAAAAAGTCTCTTTATAAAACAGCAGTGTTTTTTTTTTTAATGCTTGTACAAAGGGATAAGAGCAACCACAAACATATTTCATCTGTTAGGTTAATACATTATGACAGCTAAAAGTCAGTCATGTCTATCAGAGGAACAAAAAGCCCTCCATACCTTGTGAATAAATCTTTTTGTGCCTTTAAAGATATTTGTATAAAAATGCTATCCTTTTTTTTAATACAACTTAAATAAATCATACTTGTTTCAATTAAAAATTGAAAACAAAGAAACAAGTGAATGGGGTCCATGTGTTTGTGCATAACCAAAAAGAAACCAGGGTACCAGGGAAACTGGTCAGCATTTATTCCCTCCACCTTCGATTATAGGCAGATAATTAATTATCCTATACCTGGGCAAATCCCTTAAGAATATATTTTTGATAGGGAAAATAATGAATTAGTCATACTGTATATTGAAAATATTTATCAATTACTCTATACCATAATGACTGTTTTGCTTCTTCTTTTTGACCTACAAAAGAAAATGCATTCACATAATTGAAGTTCTGTCATCAATTTGTGTGCTTATATATTATTCTTTAGTGTTCTGTGTGGTAAGGGGTTGGGTAACGCTTCCACAAACTGCACATGATTGGGAAGAAATTTCTTCGTTGTGAGCAACCAATACCCTGTTGTGCTCTAGGCTGGCTATTTGCCTCAGGACTGAGGGAGAACAAAAGGTCTTATCACATAGCAATGTATTTTTTTTCACTTTGGGTTATATTTTTGCTATGTTCTACCACCTAAATATAACTATTGGTTGCAGGGAGTATATGTTTAGTATATCTTATACAGTTGACTACATTTTGGAAAATGTAGTCACATGTGTTCATGCAAATTATTCATTTTATATATTTTCCAAGGGTTTCCTCAGAATTCTCATCTATCACTTGGCAATCTAAGGCTAATTTCAAAGCAGGAGATGCTGAACTTGTGAGGGCTATATATTTTCAGAAGTAGGAATCAATCTTAATAGGCGCAAAGAAGAGAGTTGACCTTTCAATCATTCTTTTACCAATTGAAACATAAAAGTAAAATGACATTGTATTACAGCTTTCAGATCATATAATGAAATAATGTAGAGACTCACTCTGTGGATTAAGTAGAACCAAAAAGTTCATATAAAATAGATTGCTCATATTCACACTACAAAGGAGTATGTTGTTCTTAATTTTAACAAATTTAAGGGGGTGTCATATCAGCAGCATTTTTGTAAATTGTACTGTAGTGCAGTTCTTGTGTCATAAAAATACCATACAAATGGTCAATCAATGGTCATCAGCAGAAAATAAAACTCAGAAAACAATTAACCAGGGAAAAGATAAAGAAAGAGGTAATGCTGATGCCAAAACAAGTATAATACTGTTGGAACATACAAAAGTAATCCTTATATTTTATACATTTTTACAGTATATAAAAGGCATCGCTGATTATGCCACTGTCTCTCTTATTCCAATCTCTATTTTCTTTGGAAGCAGTTCTTTCCTTTCGTCAACACTTCCTAAGGAGTTTCGACAATTTGGCCCATCCATGTATAATTTTGCATACACTGGATTGGAGTAATTTGTTGGCTGAAGGAGAGAAAAACAGGTAAGTATAATTTTATTATTAGTATTCACCACATTAATTAGCTATGATTTCAATGTAATTTAATTTGTGTGTATAGGCTTTTGTTGACGTTTGCATGGTATTAGATAAAATCACAATTGCATGTTTTTCAGGTAACTTGTGAACCTAATGGGAGCATCGACATAAATATTAAAGTTCCAGAGAAATCATTGTGAACTCTATTTTCACTGAGATTTTATTTAAAAGCATAAAAATGAAACTAATGTGTTATTTCTAGTCCATATGCTTTCCCTCCTTATTGCTGCTGCAGCAGCAGGAAAAATGTGTTTACAGAAAGTCATCTAATTGCTCAGTGCTGATAACTTTTCAATAGGAAGTTAAATGCAAGAAAACAAAGAAAAATAAAAATATGATACATTGGTGGAGTAGATTTTAAAATAAAGACAATATTTTTGCTTCAAACAGTCTCTATGTACTTATCACTGGAAATATTTTGTCGTCTTTCAAGGAATTGAGGAGTACCTAGTCATCTTAGATTGCACAGTTATTTAGAGCATGTTGAAGTAGAATTGAAACATGCAGAAATGGCCGAAACCGGTTTGGCTCAGTGGTAGAGCATCAGTCTGCGGACTGAAATGTCCCAGGTTCGATTCTGGTCAGGGGCATGTACGTTGGTTGCGGGCACATCCCCGGTAGTGGGTGTGCAAGAGGCAGCTGGTTGATGTTTCTCTCTCATCGACGTTTCTATCTCTCTATCTCTCTCCCTTCCTCTCGTAAAAAAAAAAAAAAATCAATAAAATATATTAAAAAAAAGAAACATGCAGAAATGATCCCTTTCATTTGAAAAAAGATATACTAATGTTCATATTTTACTAATTGCAATTTAACAACTAAAACTAATAGTTTTTAGTTTTTTCTATTTGTTTCCTTTGTCTTTCCAAAAGCAGAACATTACATCCTAGTTACAACAAAGAAACATTATAATCTTGGAGCCATGCAATTAACACAAATGATAAAAATGATAATGAAAAACAATTGATGAGAGACTTGATACCCTTATTTTTCCCTCTTCTAACATAAACTACATGACTTTAGACAAACTACTTTTCTCTAAAAGCTAGTTACTTAATTAAAGAAAAATAATGGCTTTATTAGACAATTTCTGATTTCTCAATATGAGGCCTTGTTTGTAGTATATTTTTATTTAATTGGATATCAACTTTGTACACATGAATAAAATATCTTAAAATATATAAATATTTGTTTAGATTATTCAGTTTAAATTTCTAGCTAGAGATTTCTAAGAATAGCAAAGACTCATGTTTATTGTTAAAGTTCTATAACATGTTCAAACTCAGCATAAAAAATATATTTCTACTTAATATCTTGCCTGAAATGATAACATGTATTACATGTAATCTTTCCTAGGCAGGATACATAACATAAGCCCCAATTTTAATGCTGCTTTCAAATCTCTTGGTTAATGAAAAACTCAATTAAGGGCAAACCTACCCAAATCTAGTAATAGCCTTTGATAATGAGAGGTTCTGTGATGGAATGGATATGAAATAATGAATGTGCTTCTCTCACCCCAGCAGTTAGTGGTCCTTTCAAATCAGAGTTTAAGTAGATGGGTGGCGCTGTGTGTGGAAGCTTGAAAGCACCGGACATGCCCCCTATATACCTGCCCTGTAGGCAAACAGAGAATTTTAGTTTCTCATCTAATAATGGAACTCTTTTCATTGACATAAACTCATGTTAAGTCATACGAATAACATAAAAATATTCATTAACCCTGGGGCATGAACAATATACCCATGATAGCTTTAATACTTTAAGGACTATTGCTATTAAATAGTTGATCAGTATGTTGACATTTCTATTATGTTCAGATTAATTTAATCCTCTGCAATGAAATCACATCTTTGCTAACAACTCTGTGAAAAATACACCAGCCTCCCTCACTTCAGGTTTGGTCAGTTGGAAAGTTTCTGACAGTAGCCCATTCTGGACACTCAAGTATCTGACATCTTCTAATTAAAAATTGAACACAACTGCATATGTTTACAGAAAAAAATATAAATTTAATATATCATAAAACAAACATCTATATTTTTAGATTTCTGTTAGTCTAAAGCAGATTAACTAGTAATTAAATTGGCTCACTAAGTCTTCATGTAAGAGTACTTCATGATACTTCTTGGAGGCTAAGGGTAGAATTAGCCAATCTGATGCACTCATACGCATAATAGAGTATTTATTGGTGACCCTCAAGGAAAAAAAAAACTAAATGAAAATTTTAAGAATATGAAAATTTTAATGAATATACCTATTTTAAAAATCTTAACTAGCAATTCTTAACAATGAATGATCACAAAATTTGGGACAAGGTCAAGGGTGTCAGGAAAACAATCTAAGGATTGAATGAATTTTGAGATAAAATCGGTAAATACTAATTTCCCTTTTTTGAACTCTTCAAACTATTCTGATTGCCTCCATAGGCAAGTCTTTTAAAAATAACTTCATTAACTATTTCATTTCTTTTGATTATAAGGTATTATTAAGTAGAAATTTTATCTATTTTCGAACAATAAGAATGATTTCTACCAAAATCTTCTTTATGTAATACAATTTATATATATATTTGGGTACCTCATAAATATGTCAAAGCATTGTAACAATGTGAGTACTATGAAAAACATTTTATCCTTAAGGTTCTTCCATGCTGCTGGCTCTCTGATTTTCAAAATTGTTTATCTGTATTAGGACTACCTATTATCTGCAGCTTTTAGGCAACAATTCATATTTATATTTCCAACATCAGGAGACAGCTAGAATCAACCATCTAGACACATTTAGTATAATTTTGGTCAACCAATCAGCAAATTGGTAAATAAATATTTATTGAATGTTATGTGCTAAGTATATTAAAAGGTATTTGAGGGGCACCGAAGCATAGTTTTAACTTCCTAGAGTAAATATGTAAACATTTTTAAATGGAATACTAAGAAGCTAGTTTCCTTAAGTGTTCAAAATCTTAGTTCTATCACATGATATAAAAATAATGGGGAAAATGAGAATTTTCCTTCTTATAAAAAGTATGCTTTAATATGTCCTCATTGGCTCATATTATATTTACAGGTACCATATTTTAATTTCTAAGAAAAATTAAAAGAATATGAGAAATCCATTATTTATGATGTCTTTCTCCTTTGAAGGTAAATTATCAAATAACAATATTCTCAGTGTATACACTCTTTAAATTTGAGGTAGCAAACAGTGAAACTTAAATTATAAGGATTTATTCATGAACAATTTCAAAGGTAGAAGTTGGTTACTTACCTAACAATTAATACTAACTATAAAACTATTCTTAATTAGGAACAATAACTTTAATACCCTTGGATTCAGAACTAGATTAAATGTATGGGACTTAATTCAACTTCTTTGAGAATAACTGTTGCTATGAATATAAAACCATTTGGACAGAAATTGATCACTGTGATTATTTGTAATACAAAGATATATTTTATACATAGTACCTTTACATATTAGAAAATACATATTCAACAAATTAATGGATAAGCTAAGAAAATAATATCCATAATATAAAATTTATGTTCTTAATTCATAGTAAAATATTCTATAATTATTATAAAAATATTCAGATAAAACAGTGAAGTGAATATTTGCAAGTTTATCTGGATATTTCTCTTAAAAGGTGCCAATAGGAACATACAATAATAAAAGCTTACAGAAACTTAATAAAAACACCTGTAGCTATTTAGACTATATAGATCAGTGAAATGTCTCAAAATACATTACAGTTAGAAAAATATTTTTCAAAAGTGATTTGATTATAAACAAATCCATGAACAATATTTACATGAGTCTGTAATTAAACACTATTAGAAATAAAGTACTTATTTTGACAATAAAGTACTGTATTTTTATTATTAAAAGTACTTCAGACAGTACTTTTAATTGGTCTGTATATTTAGATGTGTTGGTACCTCAACACATTTGAATGAAAGATGCTATTTTAAGTAAACTATACATGTTTCTAAATTAAGTGAATAAATAAGTACGTATTTTCCAAAACATGTTGTACTAATTTCATGCTTCAGTGAATGCAGTTCACAATCCTGTTTTTTTCTTTAGAAGAGACAATAACATTTAGTGCATCCTACCTAAACTTTGTTCAGAAAAAAAGAAACACTGTTGAAATTTAGAACCACTTTGCAGAGCTCAAGAGTGTCCGTGGTCATTGCCCATCATCTTACCTTTGTTGGATCTATCATAAAACCGGGATCTAAAAGACCTCCATCGTTGTGATCATGATCCATCTCATACATGTTGTAAGATGGATTGCCAATTTCTACGTTTATTCCTCCATTGATAATAGGTTGTCTTCTAATAGTTTTTGTCCTAGAATATGCAAACTTTGTTTAAGTATGAGTTTAAATATCATAATCATGGTATGTGAAACTATCATATTTATAGATTTATTTAATTATCTTAATATAACTAATGGTAAGTTCATAAAAATGCATTCAAAATCAAGTCACAGAGGAACAAAAATAGCAATGTGATGTTATTTTTTCAAATTATTTAGATTATTATTATTTTAGTCAGATTGAATAATAAAAAATGCCCTGGAACATATTCCTCCTAAGTACCTAGTTCCACATTAGTTGAAACTAAATATGCATGAATCAATTTTTTTTTTAATTCTAGTTTTTTTTCTTTTTAATGAAAATCATCCCTTTAAAAATTGATAAAAATTTTAAAATCAATTGTCTTCAACTCCCAAAGCCTCTTTTATATAATTCAAAAACTGCCTCACGCACTCTTGGCTTGTGTTGATAACCACAGACAACCCACTCCTTCTGGATATTTATAACTGCATATTCATCTATATTAAAATGACACTTCCAGTAACATATAAAATAAACAAATGGACCATTTCTGATACATAATGCATATTCAGTATCATTGTATTTACATTACTAATCTTTCATAATATAATATGATCCTTTTCAAAGACTCTTTAGTTTTCAAGGAAAAACTACCACATATGTAAAATCTACTAACGTTTTAATTAATATTTCCCCTTGTTAGTTTTATTAGAATATATGATTAGAGACGTTTCATCAACATTACATGGGAGAAGGGTTGTCTGAATTATAATCACAGGAAATGAAATAAAGGGATACAATTGTTTTAAAACAGGATTTTAGTTAAAATAATTTATATTTTAATGAACCAAAAAATTATCCATGTTTCAGTAACTATTTGTGCAATGTATTTATGAGCTGCTGGACTAGAACATCGCATCGTACCTTCTTTTTCGTTTACAAAGCACTAACCCAATTACCAAGGTGGTTACCAAAGTCACCAGGAGCACCAGCGGCACGATGATGGCAATGCTTCCTGAAAGAGAAATGAGTAAATCCATACACACATAAATAAAATAACGATTGATATAATTGAACACTTTATTACACCTAATCATTTGACCATTGACGTAAAGTAAAAGTAAAGCCTAGGCGAACTACCTGTAGTCCTAGTTCAGAAGTACACTATGAAACATCACTCTCCTATTAAATACTGGATCTGTTGGAAATGTTTCATCAGATATTGTTCACTTGTATGTTGCAGTTAAATATCTTCCTGTTGGAAATGCTGAATCACAGCATACACATTACTTGCAATGATGTACGTAAATGCTGGTAACTCCTTGTAAATTATGTATTTGCACAATTTTACTGGCCATACTACCACCCTCAGTTTTGTTCCTCTATCTATAAATACTCTGGCCAGGAGTACATTTGCCAAATCATATGGAAGCCTGGCAAAACAAAAGGGACCTCAGTGTTAAAATTGGATGGATACAGGCTTAGTATCAGTTCCACAACTTATGCAAAGTGAGACCTTAAATGGGTAATTTAAAATATGAGGCTTGACACATTGAATATTATTTAGCCACTGAAATATCAAATGATATATAAAAGTATTTTAAAATATGATATTAAACATAAAGTCAATTTAAAAAATGTTTTTGAGGCTTATGCTCTTCATCTATAAAACAGAGACAAGAAGACCTACACAAGGTCTGTTAGCTTAATTCAACAAAATAGGGGACAAGGGGGAATATTCTTCCTCAAGTTTCAGAATGGTTTTAATTGAACATATCTGGGAGATCTGACTTATGTTGCAAATTTGTCTTAGAGTGGAAAGGAGGAAGGCGGGGTGGGGGGAAAGGGAGTGCATGAGTGAGAGCTAGAGAAAGAGAGAAATTGAAAAATCAATGTGAGATACACATGGATTGATTGCATCTTGACCAGGGTAGGGATCAAACCTGCAAGGTATGTGCCCTTGCCTGGGAACTGAACCTGACACCCTTCTGTATGCAGGCCGAGGCTCTAGAAACACCGACAGTGGCCAGAGCAATGTGCCATTCGTCATGTACTAACAAGAATGATCTTAGGCTGTATCACTGATCTACAAGCTGGAATAAAAGATCTATGGAATAGGTCTTCAGAAGTGATCTGAGAAACTGAGTGTTAGTTTTTACACATCTGAGCATAGGGGAGAAGCAAAACGGAGAACCTCTGTCCTCTATGTCTAGGTTAGCAATAAGAGCAACAAATCGTTTCTTTTCATGAAGGCATCAATCTTAGTGATGCCGTGATCCACAGGAGGATATGTCTGGGGGTGTATGTCACTTATGCAGGAAGAACACTGAATGCAAGTGCCACGGACAACAGGAGAGTATTAAGTAGCTCTACCCAGTACCTGATGTTAACTTTCCACAGACAAACTTCTACTGCCCATGAGACAAAGGCTTCCTTCATTTGGTATAAGCATCTGGTTGATTCAATTAAGTTAGCCTAATCACTGGTTAAATGAAGAAATAAACCAGCAATGCAAAAGAAATTTAATGTGGGAATCTTGAATGATTCAGAAATAAAACTTCAAGAAATATTAAATATTTGAATTTACTTTTCAAGAACATGTGTGGCAGAAATGAATTGTGATACTAAGCACAATAAGCAGCTGCATAGGGACTTTAAAATAGAAATATAGATATGTTTTAATAGCTATAGCCAGAAAATATATGTGTGCCTCAGTCCATGGTGGAGATTCCTTACCAAAATACCAAAAATCTTTATTAAGGAGATGTCATGTATAAGAGAATACTTTAATATGAACATTAAAAAATAACTTGACTAAAACAACCAAATAACTCTCTCTTCCATGCAGAACAAGCAATAAACATGGCTTGCCTTCTTTAGACAGTTTATAGGATGCAAAACTCATTTTATTTTTTCATGTTGTTACCAGGATTATACAGCCAAGTGAGTATGATATTACATGGTTTTGGGAAAGTAAACTTGGGTTTGGGAAAGTAAAGTTTATATGAATGTGTAACTTAGTAGTAATTAGTAAAAGTAGAGAAGCTGGCAGATTGGATAGCAATTAACATTTGTTCACAAGTTGTAAATGCCAGTGAACAGCTGGTTTCTTCATAAACAATGACTTTAACTGATTGATCATGACTTTATAAATAGCCTTCCTTCATTACTTATCTTTTTTTCCTGCTAAAATTTATAATATGTTGGCACATATTAATCGTACCAATACTTGTTTTAAGGTATATAAAGTTACCTTCCCTTCAATGCAATTATATGTTATTTAGAAAATTGGATATTTGTCTACATAGGGTTTTTTATTCCTTTAAGGTAGGACTGTTAATTATTCATGCTAGCAAATAAATAACTTTTTCTTCTTTCTCCCATCACAGATGGCAGTTCCAATTCCTCATATTACAGCACTTTGTTTAAAGACCTGAATTTCTAATGTATTTATATAACCAAGCAAGGTAACGGCAATAATGCTTAATGTAGCCATTAAATAATGCAGGGTAGCAGTTTGGCACTGTATAAAAATGTAAAATAGTTGATATTGATGGAAACAGTTGGCAACCACATGTATTTTGGGGCTCATAAGATAGATATATATCAAATTAGGTATATATTTTTAAATAGAATATATAGCAGTAAATGTCATAGTGCAACATATGACAATTTATATTTCAGGAGATTTTTAAAGAGTGGATTTTCTAAAATGATTTCAAAAAGCAGATTCTATTGGTGGATTTTCTAAAATGATTTCAAAAAGCAGATTCTATACTATTAATGGGCTATCTCAAAGACCTTCTCATGTAAAATAGAACGAGTCTTTCTTGGCCTCATTGGTCTGAAGCCTCATCATCCAATACTTTTCTATTAGGAAAAAACCTGCATTATTAAATCGTTATGCTGTAAAGACATCTTCCCTGAGACACGCAGCACAGCACAGCAGCTGAGATGATAAATTCTGCAGCCAGGCTAACTCTGGTCACACCTTGGATTACTAACTATAGGACATTAGGAAGATTATTTATCCTTGTCTCAGTTTACACACATATACAAAGAGTGTCATCATTAACAACTACCTCATAGTCATTAGTGTGAATAAGATTATGTTTATTACATAGAAAGTGCTACATACAGATTTATTAATTCATTAAAATAAATGGCCACCGAACTCTGTGTATGCCTCTGGTTTGCATGTTTTACAGTATATTGCAGAAATTAGTTTTTTTTGTCTTTCAGATAACACAGTCCCTAGGACATCACAGGGACTATACAATTGATTTTTATTTTAACAAACATATTTTAAGTGTTGCTATGTCCCACACCCTCGGCATGCACTCTGCTTTGCACTGGGGATACGGATGTCCCTGCTCTCACACTGTTTAACACAGCTTAGAAGAGGACAGAGAAGTGCGTTTATCTAACTTGGTGTGGTAAGTGCTTCCCTAGGGAAAGTCTCATTGCTCTGGAAATATAAAGAAGGATCCAACTAGATCCAGAATAGAGGAGGATTGCTGTGCCTTTGAGACCTTCCAGTGAGTCCTCCTTTGATTCATGGAAGAGAATGCAGGTCAAAGGGAGGAGGAGATACTGAACTAATCTAGGAAGAGAAATGCGGAGGCCTGGAGGAGGAAAGATTACAGAACAACAGTCTTGCTGAAGTGCAGAACAGAGAAGGGTGAAGATGCGGCCATAGAGGACAGCGAAGGGGTGTGCTGAAGAGCCACGTAAGCCTTGTCAATGATCCAGGCATCGTACTGCTTAAAAAAACAGGTGAGGCTCTAGCTGGTTTGGCTCAGCAGATAGAGCACGCATCTGAGGACTGAAGAGCCCCAGGTTTGATTCCAGTCAAGGGCATATGCCAGGGTTGCCAGCTCCATCCCCAGTGAGTGAGGTGCAGAAGGCAGCTGGTCAATGGTTCTCTCTCATCATTGATGCTTCTATCTCTCCCTCTCCTTTCCTCTCTGAAATCAATAAAAAATAAAAATAATTTTTTAAAAAAGGGTGAGGTTGAAGAACACTTAGGAACTGATATCTACTGAATATATTGTTTGACTTGACTTTAGAGAGAAGAAACATTAAGAGCAACACTTACGTGTTGCTTGAGGAACCAGATAGATTTTTTTTTAAATAAACTATTACTATATATAGGAAGGCAAAACAAGGTGCATGGAATTGCCTGGTTGAGTGGAAGAAGATGATGAGATCATTTTGGAATATATAGAGCCTAAAATTCCTGTGAATATAGATATAGATATAGATTAGATATAGATATAGATATAGATATAGATATAGATATAGATATAGATATAGATATAGAATGATACATATATCAATGTGCAGTGGGATATATATCTCAAATTCAGGAAAAAAAAGAGCCAGGATTGAGGATAGTAATTCAGTGGTAATCAGCATAACTAAGATAGGAATTATTGATTGCCAAGAAAGAGTCTAAGTAGTGATAAGAAGAGTGTGAATTAATCAGAGGAGAGGAAAACAGCATCTTACTAAGATGACATTGCCACATCAAGAGGGGTAAGAGGGAAACCAGAAGAATTGCATTATGGAGGCCAAAAGAAGAGAACCTTTTGCTTATTGGTTGCATTTATCATAGAAAATATAAATGTAAGTTATACCGCCACAACTGACTTCTTTTGACATGTTGCTATATTTTCTCTTAAGTTTATATATATATATATAAATTAGAGGCCCAGTGCAGGAATTCATGCAAGGGTGGGGTCTGGCCAGCCCATCCCGATTGGGGCCAATTGGGCTGGGCCAGCAGTGGGGACAAGGTGTGGGAGGTTGGTTGCCTGGCCGGCCCCACCCCTGATCAGGGTGGGGGGCGATCAGGGGTTGGGGCAGCCAGGGAGAGGGGCGGGGGACGGTTGGCAGGCTGACCCTGTCCCCTGGTCAAACTCCTAGTTGAACTCCCAGTTGAGGGGACAATTTACATATTATCATTTTATTATATAAGATGTGAGTGTATATATACTTTTTATGATTATGATGCCTTCTCCATAAGCACTTTCATAAATTGTAATGTTAAAAATCCCAATGAAGTTAGTTCTTGCTTTGGTAGCATATGTACTAAAAAAAATTCATGAAGGAAATCTCCCATTCCTAACTAAGTGAAGGTGGTCCTTCTCCTGACCTCCTGACCTTCATCTTGGTTCTGCATATTCATCTTCACTGTGTACTGCTGTCCCCTTGGTACCAGAACACTGGCTCTATCACTTGAATGTGTCTCCCATTCCAGGGCTTTTAAAGCTGCCCTTCCATGGGTTTGAAACCCCATGAGCCACTCTTCTTTTCAATCCTTCACGTTTCAGTTTAATTAGCATCATCTCAGAGAAGTGACTTCTGACCTCAGTTCTCCCCTGCCATTCTCCATACTTTGCCCTCTTTGGCTTCCTTCACAGAATCAACAGTTTATGGCTGTTTGCCCTCTAGAACCTCAGCTTCATGAGAAGAGGCACTGTGTCTGTTTTACCTATTGAACTACCTCTGAAAGCTAGTCCAGTCCGTGGCACTTAGAGGCTTGACAAATATTTGCTTTGGAAGAATTAGGACAAACGCATTATTTTGTTGCACTTTTGAGTTCTCTATATATATTTGCAATTTTATGATTCTTTGGTATCATATAATTTCCTGTTTTTAAAACATGAAGGTATAAAAGAGATAAGGGCAAAGTAAAAAAAGAGGAGACACAATCCTTAATGGATATATTTCTGTCGTTACTATAGTAAAATACATCTCCAATGCCCCACAAATGCTGAGTATATTTTTATGCTCTTTAATTTTAGCATATACAAATAGCATAAATCAAACATTGAATATCTACTCCAAACTTGTAAAATTAAAATAGGGATGTATAATGAATATTTTATCATCCTTAGTTTAATATTCTTCAAAGTAACTCCAGAAGAGTAAGATGAGCTTTTTCAAGTGGAACCTAAGCAGTCGTAGGATACTAATCTGCTTAATTCCACAAGCTAAGTTTTAGATGCTTTAACAGTAATGGCCAGAAAGCATCAGTATGATTACTCATAGGTGGTTAAGAAAGCTGTGCATCAATTAGGAAGGTAAATCTGAGTGCCAGTTGGCAGTAGTTAGTCCGACAGAAGCAGTACATTCTCAATTATTCTGAGGTCCAGTGATTATGGAATCCTTCACTGTAAGCAGAAATGCAGATTTAAAAACGCACCCTGAAGTATCCATCTTTCTTATTGGACAAATGACTCCTGCACAAGTTCAGGGAATATTCACAACCATCCAAAACTACTGCACTTCACTACAGAATAAAAATTACCCTCCTACCCTAGGAAGATCAGTTTATCTCTTTTCAGACTTATTAAGGCAAATTTCTCAAAGTGTAAATGTCTCATGATAAGTACTTTCTAATAGAGTCATTATTTCATCAATTTTGTTCATATCTGAGATAATATGACACTTACGTAGCTAATAACCCTTTCAATATGCATTGGTATTTCCATTATATTCAATGACCTTAGTGAACAAAGGGAGCTAGAATCTTTGGGAAAAGGTTTACAACTTCTTGCAACTCCTCCTCCTATGTTCCCTGATTTATCACTGTAACATGTAATTAGAGGCATCTCATTATAATACAGATTGTTGCCTAAGGAAACAGTTGGAGACAGCACCCTCCAATAAAAAAAATCTGGCATGCTTCTCCTCCATACCATTTTTTAAGTGTATTTTTATTGATTTCAGAGAGAAAGGGAGAGGGAGAAAGAGAGAGAAATATCAATGATGGGAGAGAACCATTGATGGCTGCCTCTTGCACTCCCCCCAATGGAAATGGACCTCGCAACCTGGGCACATGCCCTTACCCTGAATCAAACCTGGGACCCTTCAGTCAGCAGGCTGGAGCTCTAGTCACTGCCACTGAGCCAAACCACCTAGGGCCTACATACCATTTTCCAAACACTAGACTTTTCAGTTTGGATGGACCTTATATATAAATTGAAATTCAATTGACAATATTCTCCCTCCCCTCCCCTCCCTTATCTTCCTCTCCTCTCCCATCCCCTCCCCCTCCCCTTCCTCCTCTCCTTCTGTCCCCTTCCCTCTCCTTCCTTTTCCTTTCCTTCTTTTTCCTTTCCTTTCTTCCTTCCTCCCTCTCTCCCCCGCTCTTTTTTCTTTTCAGAGTTGTATCAGTATTTTAAGTTTTTTTGACTTTCTAAAAGGCGCAGTACTTCACTTATCTTAGATAACTGAGAAATTACCATGACAGAAATGCTGAAATACCTTGTCATAATTTTCAACTTACAAACCCAGTGTGTTCTACAGATTGGTAATTTAAAATTAATTCTTTATTTTAAAATGCCGCCCTCCTGTAGCTCCCCTCCCTCGTAGCTTGCTTCCCTGTCCCCTCCTGTAGCTTTCTATCCCCTGCTTGTAGGTAGCTTGCTTCCCCACCCTCCTGTTGATCAACGATCTGGTCATTACATGGTTGGTCTTTATACTTCAAGGCATAACAACCATTTGCATATTATATCTTTATTATGTGCATAACCCATGGACACAGACAAGAGTGAGTGTGGTGAAGGCTTGGGTTCAAGTGCGGGCTCGAAAAGGTCAATTGGGGGAAAAGAGGAGATCTGTAATACTTTCAACAATAAGTATGAGAGAGAGAGAGAGAGAGAGAGCGAGAGAGAGAGAGAGAGAGAGAGAGAGAGAACGAGCACATAAATGCTGGGTCCTGTCAGGTGAGAACTCTGAATTCATCTTCTAAAAGGTACCAGGATAGCAGAGAATCTTTTTGCAAACCTTCATAAAAGAGATTTTCCCAGATTCAACTCCCCTAACAAAGGCATAAAAATGATTTATATACTAAAACATTCAAGATATGAATCTAAGGAACTTACTTGTGCTGATATGATCAGACTTGCTGCTCTTTGGGGCTTGTCTCTCACACTGTGTGCCTGACCAGTTGGTGGAGCATCTAGAAATATTAAAAAAGAATCAGTGAATAATAACCTCAAAGTCTGTCAATTGGGTAACTTTAACCAAATGGAATGGAAGAGCCAGCCATCACAGATTAATGGATATTAGGGAGAGATATCTGCTAATTTCCTGTATATTGTCAGAATGCTGAAGATAACTTCAGTTGGACTTCACATGTTTAAATATTTTTTAAAGTTTAGTTTTATAGGTAGTAATTTTCTTTATTTTATGCTAACCTAAAATTGTCATATTTTTATAGCAAAAATGGAAATCTTAATTAAAAATTGGGAATTAATTTGAGAAATACTGAAAATTATAAATAGCCAATATAAAAATTGAGCTTGCCTGTCAAACAGATCCTCCTTTATTAAATTTCTGTGATTGAAAAAGTTGGTTTTTTTTTTTCTGGTTGTTCTGAGTCCAAAGTGGAACAAGCTATCAATGAAGCTGCAGAATGTTTACTCTCTTAAGCAGAGAAAGTAGAGTAATTTCCCATTTAAAAATCATATTTTTATTACTATCATACTTCTATTACAATATAAAAAATATGCCCATGCTTTTATTGTCTTCCTTAAGTAGGCATCTTGACACTGAGATGAGAAGTCTAGCAGAGGATTAAAATAATAGATAAGTTTAAAATCCATTATTTAAACATAAATCACAACCATATAATTAGCTGGTTCCATCAAATAAATTCTAGAGAGGTTTCAGTTATTTTGAACAATGCTTGTTGGCTAAGATGCACCAGATGCCTCCCTGTATTTGTCAGCAGAAATTCTCAGAGCAACCATTTAATGGGCTTCCGTTCTTATGTAAAATGACAGTAAAAACACACCATATCAACAATTGTTGCACACAACAAAAGAACAGCCTCTAGAACCATTCCAAGTATATCTTTCTGGTCATAATGGCCAATCTAAATAACTGCAATTTCAAGGTCTCTGCCAGTTCTGTCATAGTCAATTTGGATAGCTGAAGCTATCTTCAGAAAGAGGCTTCAGTGACATCATGTTCATTGTTTGGGATAATCAAGAGGACTGTACTGGCTGCTCGATTACAAGGACAACATTTCATAAATCATTATTGCCGATAAACTCAAATCATGAAAATTAAAATTTGTTTCATAAATGCATATATTAACTTTAGCATAATTAATAATAGTAATACTATTAAATATAGTTATTTGATTAATAATTATATTATAAAACTATAAAGATGGAGTGTGATTTAAATGGAAGTTAATATCATTATAATATGGTTATAGGCTATCACATACATTATCCTAATTTTTGTTCAATATTTTTATAAAAAGCTTATACATATATACCTTTTCCTACATATCACATTTATTATATACCATACTACAAGTCAATCCTTAAAGTAGATAAATAAATTTTAAGGCCAAGCTTATGACATTGTCTATATTACTGAAGTGAGGTAATGGAATGAGCACATCTTTCAAGTAATTATAATAAAGTGGACACAATAAAAACTTATTTTTCTTTTTCAATTGTGGTTTTACAGATAAATGATTAAGAAATTTGTGCCAGCTCTTCAGAGTTTTAAATGACACTTACATAGCTAATTCTCGACAATAAGATGTTTAGTAAGACTTTGCAAATATGTTGTTGGAGTGAATTCTGATCATTGAAAAATTCTTTTTGCTTTATGTTTGTTAAATCTTCCTAATGGACCACTGAGAAAGTTTTACATGCTCTGATTAAAAGAATAATGCTGATTGCTTTAGTCACTGTATTATATTGCTGATGTGTACAAGGCTATTTTTGTGCAATTATATTGAACTAGAGGCCTGAGGTACAAAATTCATGTAAGGGGCTCGGCCCCCACCATGGCAGTGACTGCCTCATGGCTGCCTCAGCCCTCATAGCCCTGGCTTCATCTGGAAGGTTGTCTGGTCTAATTAGCATATTACGCTTTTATTGTTATAGATTACTGATTAAAATGTTAAAATGTGCTCTTTATACGACCTTCTTTAATTAAAAGAAAAAAAACCAAATCAGAGTTCATGTTAAATAAGAGGAATGACCTAAGATAAACTATGTTACTGGAAAAAAAGAACTCCTGGGGCTCATCATTACTCTACGATGCTTGGAAGTCAGAAAAGAAAATTAGAGGCTAACTAGCCAAATTCTGTTCTGATATAAACATCACACACTTTAAGTACTTTTGAAAGTTGTAAAGTATATGCCACTGGAACTTCAAAAGAGCAGAGATATTTTTAAGCAAAAAAAAGATAAAGATAGTGTGGTTCTTATCCCAAATTTTGGGATTTTGTTAACAATGTTGATTTATTTTTTATTTTACCCATAGCTTGGACCCAGAACTGTATTCATAAGAGATAAAAAGCAAGAACTTACTAGTAGTTCTAATGTTCCTATCTTTCAAATGGAGGCACATTTACATTCCCTAAACTGCAGGAAATAATTTTACTTACTGGAAAAAATAGATTGTGCCTAACAAATAATTAACAGTTATGCATTTTAATCAGCTGTTGATCACCTTGTAATATTCTCCATACTCCTTATTAAGTAACTACAGGCCTGGTGCACAAAATTTGTGCACTCAGGGCCAAGAAGGGGTCCCTCAGTCAGGCCTGTGCCTTCTGGCCCTCCAGGAGCCCTCAGGGGATGTCTGACTGCTGTGGAGGCGGACCGGCTCCTGCGCTCACCAGCTGTGAGCCCGCTTGTGGCTGAGCAGCGCTCCCCGCCCCCCCCATGGGAGTGCACTACCCACCCACTAGGGGGCACCTCCTGCATTGAGCATCTGCCTCCTGATGGTCATTGCACATCACTGTGAATGTTTATTCCACAGTTCTGTCAATTTTCATATTAGCCTTTTATTATATAGGTTTATATAGGATGCTTTATGGCCAAAGATGAAATGAAATATATTATACTGTTCTACATTTGTTCCAGTGTTTTAAAAATACTCTTTTGAGATATTAAATCAAATAGATACCATTATTCCTGTTGCCTGCTCTACAAAATTCCTAGTTAAGACATTTGTTTCTCCACAAATTCTCCCAACGGTTGATTTAAGACCAAGGATTTTTATCATTTTTACAAAAATGCATAAATCTTCACCCTCTGAGTAGACTTCAATGACCAAAGACAGTAATGACAAAGCATTTAAGAATTGGAATGTGTGCAGATCATCAAAATTTGTCCAATTGCCACTGAGTTATTTGCATAATCATGCTGACTATAATACCTCTGACATCTGTCTCTTTTTTGTTATTCCTCAAGCAAAATCCATAGGTCATACTTGGCCATCTTTAACCTATGCTATTCCCAGCTATTCATCCTAGGACTATTGTCTTCCAGTTAGTCATGCATGGCTCTTCTAAGAAACAATTTTTTCCCCCTCACCATCATTAACACCTGTATGCTGTTTATTTTAAACTTTTTTTTCTACAGCTGTTTTTCACCTTGAGACAATGAAAAATCACTTCTTTTTATGTGTTGGACACCAAACCACTCTGAGTTATTTAACTTTTAAAACACTTTCATGAGTTTTAACTAAGTATTGTTGGATTAGGGAAACACAGATAAATAGATAGATTCTTATTCTAATTACCTAAATAATTGTTTATCTTTCTTTTAATCATCAAATGAAAATATTTCCCCTAGCTCTTTCTTAAAGTCAATAGCTGCCCAATTTAACATTCTTTTTGTACATTTTCCTAGGCCATTTGATTTTTTTTTAAAGTTGTTTACTCTTACATTACTTTCTTAAATATATTCTTCTACTGCATTGTAGATCTATGTATAAAATATTCTTAAGTATATTTGGTAACATTTCATTTATTTTCTAGATTAGACTAATGAATAACAAAATAGGAAAAATTGTTAAAATTCAAAATCTGGATTCCCATATACCATAAATTTTCATTTAGCACATTGGAGTTGTGGCCAGAAATATGCATTTTAACAGCAACTGTATTGCAAGCAATTCATAAATCACACTTCCAGAATTATATCCCCACAGACACGTCCTTATACCAAATATTATTCAATCATTAAAAAAATTAGGACTGGAATAATGATATTCATATCTAGCATAATTGTGCAATAGAGTAAATAGGTCATTATAAATTGTTTACATGCTACCTAAAAAACTGAGTAGGTTTTTATTTTAGGTAAGTAATTCTCATCTGAGTGTTACTATATAAAATGTATTGTTTGGTAATTTATGATATCATATTTAAAAGCTGTTTTTATTGATTTCAGAGACAGGAAGGGAGAGGGAAAGATAGAAACATTGATGAGAGAGAAACATGGGATCAGCTGCCTCCTGCAAGCCCCCAACTGGGGATCGAGCCCTCAAACTGGGCATGTGCCCTGACCAGGAATTCTGAAAACTCCTGGTGCCTGGAATGACACTCAACCACTGAGCCACATGCGCTAGGTTATTATGTCTTAGCAGTCGGTGAGATTATTGTATTTTATAGTATTATCTGTTCCAATTCTAATTTTCTGTGACATAGGGAAATATATTTGTATAAAATCAATTATTTAATACATATTACTAGGAAGCACAATAAACATTTTATAATATCAAAATAAGTTTGGTATATACACAAAATGTAATCTTCACAAAGGAACCATTTTTATATTTAATTACATAAATATAAGACATATAATTACACTGTCCAAAATAATGATAGCTTTGAAAGAGTAGAGTGATTAGTATAAGGAAGTATGAAGTCAGATATAAAGTAGTGAGGTTGTATTGAAATCTTATGTATTGCCTTTCAGTGTAATGATGGACTATATATACATGTTACTTTGTAGAAATGTGGTCTAGAGTTGCATGCTTTGGGAAGACTTCAAAACAAAATTATGAGATTAATATTTTCTCCCTGTTTATATAAAGGTCATGAAATTCTTCTAACCTAGGTAAAATTCAAAACTGAACTTTAAAGCAATCTGAAATTGAATTTCTCCTCATATATATGTGCTGGCTGCCCTTATTAACATGATGATGAAGATATTCAGAAGAAATATCTTTAGTATTCCCTTTTCTTTTTACACCGAGAGGAAAAATGGCATGCAGGAATTAAAGAATGCTTAGTAAACTTGCAGGTGCTTCAAAAGTCATATTCAGTATAAATAAAAAATGTGATTGTGTTTTGTGCACCAGATTTATACAATAGCATAAATTAGAAAATTAAAAGTCACTTGAAAAATATTTTTTCTGATTAATTTTGAAAATTTTACTCCATTGGGGTTGGGCTATGACTACTTTGTACACAAAAGACCTAATTTTGAAGCTCTACCCTCGATGTAGCCCCCAGCACCACTTTTGCCCTCTCTCCTGGCAGATAGAAGTATTATATCATGTTTAAAAAATCATTGCATTTTGAACAGATATTTGTATATTTAATCACCTGTTTATTAATATTACTTTAAAACATGATTTCATCTGTCATTGTTCTACTTTTTGAGATAACAATTATTTTATATATTATAATTCATAACTTTTTTGTGCAATGCCTAAAAATTTTCTACGCTCTGATGAAAATTTGCATAAGATTTAATTTACATATACTGAATTTTGTGCCAGATCCCATACTAAGTATTTTCATGCAAACAAGTACTCTTATTTAACTTCTACAATAATGTATAAAGTTGGAATTACACACAGCCTTTATAAGTTCATCTATAATTGCTCAATACAATTTTAATGCCCACAACAATTTACTCTATATTTCACTCATTTGTTATTTGGTATTTTTCATACGTAATATTGTACTGCAATTTCTATTTATTCAGCATTATTCTCTATTTGCATTAGACTGTTACTTCTTACATGGAAATAACTAGGTATTACCCTGCTTTAAAAAAATATTTGTATTGATTTCAGAGAGAGGAAGGGAGAGAGAGAGAGAGATAGAAACATCAATGATGATAGAGAGTCATTGATTGGCTTCCTTCTGCATGCCCCCTACTGGGGATTGAGCCTACAACCTGGGCATATAGCCCTTGATCAGAATCGAACTCAGACCCTTCAGTCTGCAGGCCGATGGTCTCTCCATTGAGTCAAATTGGATGGAGCTGCTTTTTTTTTTTTTTTCTTTTCTTTTTTCTTTTCTTCATAACAGCATAATTTACCATAGCTAAGATTTGGAAACAGCCTAACTGCCCATCAGCAGATGAGTGGATTAAAAAACTATATACATCTACACAATGGAATATTATGCTGCTATAAAAGGAAGGAACTCCTGCCATTTTCAACAGCATGGATGGAATTGGACAGTAAAATAAGTCAGTCATAGGAAGATAAATATCACATGATCTCACTAATTTGTGGAATATAATAAACAACATAAACTGATGAACAAAAACAGATCCAACGACAAAGAAGCATCAATCAGACTGTCAAACCTCAGAGGAAAAGCAGGGGAGGGTGGGGGTAAGGGGGATAATCAACCAAAGGACTTGTATGCATGCATATAAGCCCAACCTATGGACACAGACAACAAGAGGCTGAGGGAATGAGTGGGGGTTGGGGGTAATGGGTGATAAAGGCACATATGTAATACCTTGATAAAAAAAAAAAAATTAAAAAGACCAACTTTAGGTAGTATCTTAAATTTGTGTGTGTTGTCATAAGTACACTGGATTCAACTCTGTAATAGCCATCATGCCTACTTTAAAAATATTACATTAAATCACTTTGTTAGCTAGTGCTGATAAATTAGTAAAATAAAATTGATCTTATTTTAATATTAAGATAATTTGGCCAGAAAAAGTTTTTGATTTTTGAGAAGTGTTAATGAGGTGAAGTAAAAAAAAAAAAAAAAAAAAAAGTGATGTTCAGTAAACTCTGACCAACAATTACTTTAGGAAAAGTAAAAATTAATGAGAAATTTCAATTGAAATAGTGACCAAGAATGAAGTAAAATTAATAAAATGGATTTTCTAAAGTGATTTATTTTAGGAGGTAAGGAGAAGTGTAAAAGAAAAGATGAAATCTCTTTTGCCAAGAAATTATCCATAAGAGGAGGTTTGTTAAAATTGGGTGATTTGAGTTAGAAATGTTTAACCATAAAATTCTGTGCAAGTCACTTGAGCTGAAATGGCCACTGAAGTGTGGAATGATGAAATATATATATAAAAAAGAAATCTCTAGTAAAAGAAACATTTTACCATCTAGATATTCCCTAAGAAATTTTATTGAAAGCATATCTGAAAGGTATAAGTGTTTTCTAGAGTGAGCAGAAAATCTCTACTTAACTGAATACATTACATGCATCACCTAAGGGAAAAAGGAACAATCATAAAATTAGTATTAAGTAATCTGGTGGATG
Source organism: Pipistrellus hanaki (assembly GCF_964339955.1). Classification (NCBI taxonomy): domain Eukaryota; kingdom Metazoa; phylum Chordata; class Mammalia; order Chiroptera; family Vespertilionidae; genus Pipistrellus; species Pipistrellus hanaki. The sequence goes on from NC_140510.1 coordinate 21,461,587, forward strand.
TAATTGAAGGCATAAAAGTAGGCCATTATGCTGGAAACAGTGGTTACAATTTTATAGTTAAAGGTGAGAAGAAAAACTGAATATATGCTGCAATATGAGTAGGAAGCTCTAGCCACATGGTGCTAAGATGAATGGCCAATTCCAAAACTGGCTCGAAAACATACCAAGCCATGACGGGAAGGTGGTGGTAAAAACCTCCATGCTTAGTGCCAGTCAGGTAGATAACTACTTTGCAACCTGAATATTTTCTGTTTTAGCACAAAATAGAAGTAAACAGTAAAGAATTTAAAAGCCTTTCCTATTTTTAGGGCTGCTGCAATGCAGGTGATGAAATCTAAAACTTATTATAATGGGGTGTCTGGCCTACCCAACTCCATTCATTTATTCATTCATTCATCATTCATTCGTTTACTCTTCATTATATAAAATCAGATGGATGGTCACATTCTAGTATGTTGGGTATGTAAAAATATTACATCTTCAACGATATAAATTGTGCACTCTTTAGTTCTTGTTCTATACTTCTACCAACTGAGAAATGCTTATTTTCTCCCCCACATTGCAACAATTCTAAAGGTGCTTGTCTGATGGGGACTTTGACATGGAAATCTGTTGACTGACTTAATTTTCTTGATTTGCCCCTGACTTGGGATATGAGAGCAAGAAATAAACCTTTATTGTTAAAAAGCATTTGAAATCTGTGGTTGTTTTTACAACAGTAAAATATGGGAAAGCTTATATATTTATAGAAATTTATCTATTTCTTCCAGGTTATGAATTTGGTGTCATAGCGTCTTTCATAGTATTCTAGTACGATCCTTTGTATATCTGTGATGCCTGTGGTAACTTTTTCTCTTTTATTTCTGATTTTGTTTTATATCAATCTTTTATTTTTCTCAGTGAGTCTACCCAGGGGTTTGTCCATTTTATTAATCTTTCTAAAGAACTAGCGGTTTGTTGTGTTAATTTTTTTATTAGTCTGTTCAATTCTCCTCTAATTTTTATTATTTCATTTCTTCTGCTGCTTTGGGTTGCATTTGTTCTTTTTAATTGTCTTTCAAGGTGTGGTGTTAGGTTGTTTACTGGGGATGTTTCTTGTTTCTTTAGATAGGCCTGTAATGATATAAACTCCCCTCTTATCACTGCTTTCCCTGCATCATAGAACTTTTGATATTGTTGTATTATCATTCTCATTTGCCCCCATATATATTTTGATCTCACCTTTAATTTCTTCTTTCACCCAGTAGAAATAGGATGAATTCAAATTCTAAGCAAGGTTACAGGCAGAACTTCCTTTTTTTATTAAAGAGCCAGCCCTATGTACACTTAGTGGTTATCTCGATGCTGGCCTTGAAAACAATACAGTTTTATAAATAAATAAAAATGCACCTGGCATGGTATTGAGATTGTGGGCATATCTGGTCTCTGGCCTGCAAGGTCAGACAGCTAAGTTTATCTTCATCATTCTTCAAGTGGGCTAAAGCAAACTAGAAAGCAACATTTTATCTAGGAAGAACAGCAGAAAATTCCAAACAACAGTATGTTGCAAAATAGGGCTTTTCCTTCTCAGAACCTTTAAAAATAACTACCTGCCCCAGAAGCGGTGCAGTCTGCCTGCGTTTGGTACCCTTGCGGCTGTCCTGGCCAGATATTTCAATAAATCTTTGCCTGCTTTTTTTAAATAAATCATCAGCCTCCGGTTGTCTTATTTTGAACCCAGGGTTCGATCCCACAACACAGTCTTCTCTTAACCCACAATTGTGGGTTCCTTTACTTCATTTTTCAGTTGATTTCCAATTTTAAGACATTCTAGTCAGATAATATGCTTGGCATAAATTAAATTTTCTTGAATTTGTTAAGGCTAGTTTTGTGACCCAACATATGGTCTATGCCTGAGAATGCTCCATATGCACTGGTTAATATATAACTGTCCTAGACTTAATGTATAATATATAACCTTCCTGGACTGAATCATTAAGAAATGGAAAAATCTAAATAGATTTATAATCACTAAAGAAATTAAAGCAACAAAACTGCTCCCCAAATAAAAGTCCAGGACCAGATGGCTTCACAAATGAATTCTACCAAACAAGAAGATCTGATACCTATCCTTCTCAAACTCTTCCCAAAAACTGAAGAAGAGGCAGCACTTTCTAACACATTTTAGGAGTCCAACATAACCCTGATACCTAAACCTGGCAAGAACAACACTAGAAAACTATAGACAAATACCTCTGATGAATACAGATACAAAAAATCTTAAAATATGAGCAAATCAAATACAACAATACATTAAAAAAATAATAAACTATGATCAAATGGCGTTTATTGCAGGGGCACAATAATGCAAATCAATCGATGTAACACACCACATTAACAAAACAAGGGATAAAGATCATATGATCTTACCAATAGATGCAGTAAAAGCATTTGATAATATACAACATCTATTTATGATTAAAACACTCAGTAAAATAAGTATAGAAGGAAAGTACCTCAATATAAGTATAGAAGGAAAGTACCTCAATAAAAGACCATGGATGATAAACCTTCAGCCAATATCACACCCAATGATGAAAAATTGAAAACTTTTCCACTAAAATCAGGATCAAGATGAGGATGCCCACTCTCACCACCCTTATTTAACAGTTTTGGAAGTCTTAGCCAGAGCAATAAGGCAAGAAAATAAATAAATAAAAGTCATACAAATTGGGAAAAAAGAAGTAAAGTGTCACTTTTTGCAGATGACATGATTCTGTATATAGAAAACCCTGAAGCCTCCACCAAGGACCTATTAGAAACAATAAACAAATATAGTAAAGCAACAGGATACAGAACCAATGTACAGAAATCCATCACTTTCCTATATACTAACATTCATTATTGACACTTCAAAAAAAGAAGTAAAAAATGTATTTTTCAATCACAACCAAAAGAATACAATACCTAGGAATAAACTTAACAAAAGATTTGAAGGACCTATATACTGAAAACTAGAAGTACTATAAAAAGAAATTGCAAAAGACACAGTAAATAGAAAACATAGTGAAAGGGTCATATTATCCAAAGTAATATACAGATTTAATGCAATACCTATCAAAATTCTAGTGCCATTATTTAAAGAAATAGAACAAAAAATTATCAGATCTGCATGGAAGCACAAAATACATCAAATAGGCAAAGTGATCCAGTGAAGAAAAAACAAAGCTGGAGGTATCACACTATTTGGATTCAAATTATACTACGGAGCTACAATAATCAAAACAGCATGGTATTGACAGAAGAAAAAAAACACACAGATCAATGGAACAGACTTGAGACCCCAGAAATAAAACCACAAGTATATGGGCAGATAATTTTTGACAAAGGAGCCAAAAACATACAATGGGGGGGAAAAGACTCTTTAATAAATGGTGTTTGGAGAATTGGAAAGTCACAGGCAAAAGAATAAAACTAGATTATAACTTGGCCTTTTGTACAAAAATTATTTAAAAACTGGAGGCCCAATGCATGAAATTCATGCAAGAGTAGACCTTCCTTCCCTCAGCTGCAAGCACCGCTTCCCCCTGGCACCCAGGATTCGGGCTTCCCTCTGGCTGCAGACAGGTATGTACCTGGGACCTGGGCTTCCTTGCAGTTCCAGCTTCATCCAGAAGGGTGTCCGCTCTAATTAGCATATTACCCTTCTACTGTTATAGATGGGTCAAAAATTTAAATATAAGATCTGACACCAAAAAAAGTACAAAGAAGAAAATGTAGGTAGTAAGCTTATGAAATTTGGTTGTAGAGAACATTTTATGAATTTGACCTAAAAGATAAGGGAAGTAAAGGCAAAAATAAATTAATGGACTATATAAACCTAAAAAAGCCTCTGCATAGCAAAAGAAACCAACAACAAAATAAAAAGGCAAGATACCTAATGGGAGATGGTATTTGCAAACCACAGCTCTGACAAGAGGTTAATATCCAGAATATATAATGAACTCATACAACTCAACACCAAGTAAATTGACAAACCAATTAAAAAATGACCTCAACAGACTCCTCTCTCAAGAAGACATACAAGTAGCCAACACACATGTGAAAAGATGTTCAATCTCACTGACGATTAGGACAATTCAAATGAAAACTGCAATGTGATTCCAGGTCACATCTGGTAGAATAGCTATTACCAACAAGATAAGCAATAACAAGTGTTGGACATTGCAGAGAAAAAGGGTCAAAGACTTAAATGTAAGTCTTTCATTGCTGGTGGGAATGTAAACGGGTCCAGCCACTATGGAAACAATGTGGAGGCTCCTGAAAAAATTAAGGAATTGCCCTATCTGGTTTGGCTCAGTGGATAGGGCGTTGGCCTGTGGACTGAAGAGTCCCAGGTTTGATTCCGGTCAAGGGCATGTACCTTGGTTGCGGGCACATCCCCAGTAGGGAGTGTGCAGGAGGAAGCTGATCGATGATTCTCTCATCGATGTTTCTAACTCTCTAGCCCTCTTCCTTCCTCTCTGTAAAAAAATCAATAAAATATATTTTAAAGAAATTAGAGAATAGAATTACCATATGACCCAGCAATCCCTCTTCTGGGTATCTATCCAAAAACTTGAAAAAAATTATTTGCAAAGAGATATGCACCCCTATGTTCACTGCAGCATTATTTACAAAGGCCAAGGCATGCAGACAAAGTGTCCTTTGATAGAGGATTGGATAAAGATGAGGTACATATATACAAGGAATACTATTTAGCCATAAGGAAAGATGAAATACTGCTATTTAAGACAGCATAGGTGGATCTTGAGACTATTATGCTAAGCAAAATTAGTCAGTCATAAAAGGTAAGAACCACATGATTTTGCTCATATGTAGGATATGAAACTTATACCCATAGACAGATAAAAGTAGGATGGATACCAGAGAAAAGGGGATAATAAAGGTTAAAGGGGCACAAATATATGGTGATAAGAGATGATCTGAGTGTGGGTGGTAGATACAATGCAATATACAGATCATGTATCATAGAAATGTACCATGGAAATCTATATAAACAAATGGTCACCCCAATAAATTTAATAAAAAATATTAGCAGTTTAATAGAGGGGAATTTTTAAATTGTTAAAGAAGTAACAATTAAACACATGAAAATAACATGTATCTATAGTGTGTTTGGTTTCTTTGGTTATTCTGATTTGCTGATTAAAGATCAAGAACAGGCCCCCAAATCAAGGGAAAATAATGCGAATATATCAAATTTTCATAACAATAGCTGCCCAATGTAGAACTATGTGATAACTGTTCTTCATTAGGCAGTGTCACTTATAATCTCACAGCACAAACTGGACTTTAAACTGGCTCAGGAAAATGTGACATCTGTGTTTTGATTCCCCACCCCCCCGCAGTGACCTGGCCCTTGAAATGTGGACAGTATAGGCTGCTAAAGTTGAATTGCTCAATACCCCTGCTGCAAACTTGTATCTGCTTAAAATCACTCAGGACAATTCCCTCGGGCCCTTCCCAGATATTCTCTATGAGCAGCAAGGTCCCTGGTCCACATGCAGGAGTGTGGCAGCTTAGCTTGACAGCAAAAACCCCGTTTCCTTTCTGCTACACCAATATTTTGAGAAGCCACTGCCTTATTTAGCTGTTCTAATATAGGATAATCATTCCTACCTTTTTAAAATTGTGACATAAACAGAAATCATTATCTTCCCAAAAGTTCCAACAAAGGCTTCTGTAGTGCCTGTACATTTCCTTGTATGTTTCTCACCCTAAGGACATATGCTGAACTTTTAATAACATAATTAGATGGGAACAATCACAAAATCAAGGAAAAGAACACAATGCCTAATCCCCATGACTCTCTTAATGAATGTCCCTTCAGTACTTATGAATTCACTTTGCATCCTTCTGCATTTTAAGAAGCTTCTTCAGAATGTTTCAAAAGCTAATTCTTCTGTGTGTTTTCTAGGGTAACGCAGTCCTTCCTTTCTGTGGCATCCCTCACAGGACTTTACTTATTGTAACTCTCTTCCCAGTTACGTGACCGTGGCTGTCATTGAACTGCTAACTTTTTAACTTTTTATATAGGCCATATTTCACCTGGCTTTTATTAACAGAAGTTTTAAAAACAAACAAACAAAACAACAAAACAAAACAAAACAAAAAAACAACACACCATACTTTAGTTTTCTTCAAATTCCCAAACACTAAATTATATCAGGGTCTTAGAATTTTATATTTGGTCATAAGGGCTTTAAGATGTTACTTTTTTTTTAACATGTTAAAGACAATACTCTATGTTCTTACGTATGTTACAAGTCTTAATCCTCAAAACAATCTTAGGAAGAACACTCTTAGTATTGCCACAATAAGGTGACAAAAAAGGCAAAAGAAGAAAACTAAAACAAACTGTAATCCCAAGATATAATGTCCTCTATCTCTTCTATCTTCTTTGTGTATTATTTACTAACAAACTTGTCTTGTTTACTTATTTATTTGTGAAATATATTTTTATTGATTTCTGAGTGGAAGGGAGAGGGAGATAGAATCATCAATTATGAGAGAGAATCATTAATCAGCTTCCTGCTTCCTGCACATTGGGTATCGAACCCACAACCTGGCCACGTACCCTGACTGGGAAATGAACTGTGACCTCCTGGTTCATAGGTCAGGGGTCAACCACTAAGCCACATGGTCCAGGCACTAACTCTTAAAGAGCTATTTTTAAAATTAAAAACAACAACTTTGTTCTTTGTTACATGGCACACTGGGATTCATTTTAAAGTATACTTTTCAAACCTATGACTTTTTGTTCCAGCTCAGCACCATACCACCCAGATCTCTCTAAAACATTCATATAACTCTGATACTTCATATTTTAAAGTTACTGGTGTCTTCCTACTGCTTAAGAATAGATTTCAGAGTCCTAGCTAAGCATTCTGAGCCCCTTGGAATTTATTCACCACCCAATACTCTTTTACAAGCACCATTTATCCCATAGCCCTCAAGTCCCCAGGACCCCAGCCATATTCCTTCTTGCTCATCTGTTTTCCTCAAATAGAATCAGAGGCCTTCAAGGCAAGAGCTATACCATCCTTCCCTCCTATTTTCTATCCATTTTTGGGATATAGTTCCATAGTAAAGTCACAAATAGACAAACAAAAAGCAAATAGAAGAGGTAAAAAATGAATAAGATGAAGTTTTCCTAAAAAGTTATGATGGTAAATTAAGCTCATTTGGGTCTTTATCTAGAGAGATATTTTATTCAGGAAACACAATGTGGTAGCTTTAGAAGGTGTTACAGAGATGATAAATATTATAATAAGATGAATCCCTTTTCTATTTTGTTTGACTTGGGGATTTTGGAAATTAATTAACAAAGAAATATGATATGACAAAGATGACAGAAAGATGACCACATCAGAAGCTATCAGATCTCACAATCCAACACAGGCTCCAACATGTGACTTTTAGCATCTTAACAGGGTCTCACTCATCACAGGTTCCCAGTACATATTTGGTGAATGAATTAATGAATGCATAGAATGTAATAATATAGAATGTAATAGAATGTAATAGAATGTAATAGAATGTAATTATCTCTCTTATGCTTCTTTTAAGGTGTAAGTTGATTTGAGGAATTCAGTAAGCTTTACTTCTGCAATCAGAATAAATTTTAGGGCACAGGAAACCAAGGCACAGCAAAATTTCATAAAGCCAAATGCAAATACAGATGTAGATAGAGACACAGAAAGTCAGAGATACTTGATCCAAGCCCCTCCAATTAACATATTTTACTGACTGTTTATTAGATTGGCAGATTGTGACCTTTGAAGGCCAATTGCCCCTGATGCCACTTGGTAAGAGTATGATGTGGAAGAGAACAGGATTGTGGGCCACTATGCCCATGGGCGATATATTCTGGTGACATGGGCATCCTCAAAACAGGCCATGGTCCTGAGACCTGCTTGTGGGGAGAAGGCAAGATGAACCTGAAATGTTGTGTGTGCTTTGCCTGGGAATAGCAAGAGAAGAACAAGATAAAAGAAGGCTGGGCCCCAGAGCAGGCATTGCTAGTGTCTTAAAAATGAAGCAATGAAAGTACCTAATGCTCGGCCAAGGGTCACCCTGGATTTACTAACTGAAATATTCAGGAACCAATTGTCCTTTCCTTTAGTTGCACTGCCAAGGTTCAGGCTCTCACCACTTTTCACCTGAAGTATTGCTATAATATATCTTTTGATATGTGGTCCTCCCTGATTTCGAGAGCTTTCCTCATGCCAACAAAGGTCTCCTTCAAAATCAAACTCCTTTAGCTCGAGCCTCTGCCTCAGATCTCTTTGGCTAATTATTCTTTTCAGGATCCTATGGAATCCTTTACTTTTAGCATAAATTGGATTCCAGTTTATCTTTCTAGTTTTATTCCCTCACATCCCTCCCTCTGCCAACGCTATAGTCATTCTTAATTCTAGCTATATTAAACCCTTCCTAGCCATTAAGCCTCCTACATGTGTCTTTGCTTGTTATTCTTTTCCCCCAGAATGTTCTTCCTGACCTCACTGAACTATATCAATTGCATGAATAAAAGGTTGCCTTTCCTATAAAGTTTTCCATGTTTCCATTTTGAGTGAGTCACTTGCCCTGTTAAGATTCCACTGTCTTTTTTATTCCTGTTTTCACAGTTACATTAGTATAGATTAACTAGTGGCTCAGTGCATGAAATTTGTGCACATTAAAAGGGAATTGATTAGAGGAAATATTTTAGTATTGCTATTTGTCCTTTCTCTATAATAAAAGTGTCAGAGATGAAAGAAAATTAGTAAAATGTATATGAAAATCTCCATCCTGTCAGAGCCTGGGGCATGCCTTGGGACTCAGAGTTAAATCCCTGCCCACCCATGCATGCCTCAAAATTACTTGAGACCCAGACCTGGCTGGCCCCACCCCTGTCAAGCCCTGCAGGGTAGGGGGTGCAGCCTCAGGTCTGCCATCAATCCCTGCTGTGCAGGGGGCATGTCCTCAGGTCCCCCCCAGCCTCAGGTCCTCTGGCCCCAGGGGCACAGTCTCAGATATCATGGCCCCACCTCAGGTCTCCTGGCTCCAGCACTGGGGCAGGGGAGGGTGGAGGGACATGGTCTCAGGTCTTTCAGCATGGCCTTCGGTGCCCCATCCCTGGCACTAGGGTGGGGGGGCACGACCTCAGACCCCCTGGCCCTGGTGCCAGAGTGGGTGGCATGGCCTCAGGTCCTCCGGCCCTGGTGCAGGTGCAAAAGGGCAGGATGACCATTTGCATATTAGCTCTTTATTATATAGGATTAGTTGCTTATACATTCATAATCCCACTAATTAGTGAGTTACTTTATGCCTAGGAATTAATTTCATTCATCTTCACTTATCTAGGATTGAGCACACTTTCAGGGTCTTATAAATATTTGCTGAAAAAACTGGAGGAATTTAGGATAGAGACAGGGCAAAGGTAGAACTGAAGAACGGTTGCCTCTCTGTCTTCAACTGCATAAGCTGCTAAACTTGAGTATGAACTGAGAAATGAATCAATTTTTTGAAATAGTTTATGTACATTTTATAGACTAGCATTTAAAGTGGTATTTATGGATGTGTTTTATATAAAAATGTTGGTTTAACATATTCAAATATCTTCCAGAAAAAAATAATATCAAATTTTTCTCCGTGATTATTTTAATAACTTCCAATATTCCCCCAACTATTGTATAAAGAATCACATTTTCTTGAATACAAATAGATCTTTTTTAATAAAACTGCAGAGTTTTGTTTGGTAAGGAGACATCTGAAGTTAAATACCATTGTGATTTAAAACTATTATTAGTACTTGGAGACACCACCATGGGGCTAATTTTGGGCGCCTATCGGAGTTTCTACTCACAACATTGGGTCTTCAGGAGGGTCTTCAGGAGTGTGTCAGATACAATCCCACCTCTAAAGCTCAAATAGACAATTAAAGGATAACTTGTGCTGCAATGAACATTGATCGTTTCCTCAAAAGTGGTCCTTAAAATTTCTTGGTGGAAATGAGTTTGCTATGACAAACTGAAATGAGAAAGTCTCCTTTCAACTATTTAGAAATAAAATTTCTAGAATTTTTAGCGGGTACATTTTTCCTGCAAAGAAGTCTTCCTGATTAAGGTAAGATCATTTCCAATAAAATTTTGGGATACTAAATAATGTATTTTTTCATCAGCATCTGAAGTGAAAAGTCAGTTACTAAATAAAAACTGCCACTCCAAATATAGTATAAAGCCATAGAGTCTAAAAATACCTGCTTCTATCCTTCTCTAGTTAAAAGCACTCGTCTAACTAATACATTTTCATTAGACAGTTTCATGAAATTGTTCATTTCCTCTATCACATTTCTAGGCCTTCTGACTATGGTGCACACAATTGTCGGTGAGCGAAGCACGGGTTAAGTGTGTACGACACAGATGAGCCCGGGGATTAAGTGTACACTGAAATGCACGTGGATGTTCATGACTTAAGCCGATGGACTGTGGCCTGAAATGATGTCACAAGAAGTGGAGCGGTAAGTGGAAGGTTAAACCTACTTGCATCTCGGCTCATTAAACGCAGTTAAAGTGCAAATCCCCTCATTCTGACAGTAGTGATCACAAGGGTTCTCTTTCTGGTCACAGCGCTGACTTTTAAACCCCACAGAGCATCTGCAGAATTCCAGTAAAATACAGCCAAATAAAGCATCTGACTTGGTATTTTTTGTTAATATGTTTCAAATTTACTTCATACAGAAAGTGTGATTCAAACTGTTCTCAGGTATGCTCACTTCTCTCTCAGACAAACTCATCACATGCTACTCTGGCAAGGTGTGCACAGAGCGCAGGCATGGGTCTTATGTGGGCATTGCCCTTCTGGTCAAGCAGGGATAAAGGAAAACTCAAAGTAGAGGACAGGTGAGTTGAATAGTTTTATTTCAAGCTGTCCATTCTGGACCATTAGTTATTTGAGAGGAGGAAATATTAAATTCCAGATTTTCTCCAATACTTTCCAAACATTTAGAAACCCAGATTCAAGTTAATGTATAACAAAGGAGCAAGTCTTAATAGGTTTGCAAAATACAACACTTTTAAAATGAATGCAAATATCAAATGCAAATGCACATGAAGCTATACCTGAAATTCTTTTGAAAAGAATGACCTTAAGCCGGGACCGGTTTGGCTCAATGGATAGAGCGTCGGCTTGGGGACTGAAGGGCCCCGGGTTCGATTCCGGTCAGGGGCATGTACCTTGGTTGCGGGCATATCCCCGGTAGGAGGTGTGCAAGAGGCAGCTGATCGATGACTCTCTCTCATCGATGTTTCTAGCTCTCTATTTCTCTCCCTTCCTCTCTGTACAAAAATCAATAAAATATATTAAAAAAAAAAAAAAAAAGAAAGAAAAGAATGACCTTAAGTACTGAAGTATTAATTAATAGGATCGTGTCTGGGTTTCACATATCTGAATAAGGTCAATAAAACTATAACATTTTCTCCCGACACTTCCAAGTTCAAAAGTCTATGAATGTCTGAAATGGGTATGATGCTAAAATTTAAATGAGTTCTCCTTATGAAGTCACTAGCCCATTGATGAAGGAGGAAATTCTGCAGCACATGAGCCAATGAGGGAAAATACCTGATTAAAGGTGTCCATGAAATAATTTATTTAAAATGTATTTCCCCCCAAGAAAGAACAATAGAGCAGGGATTCCATGTACAACCAAAGTCTTACTACTAAAAGCCCACAAAGTTGTAAAATACTCACAGACACACAGGGACATTTGTCTCAGGGTCCAGCTGACACGTGCCACCATTGTAACAATAGCCGTCACATAACTGACAGCTAGAGGCAATCTTTCCATTAGTACAGCTGCAACAAAGAAAAAGAAATCTCATCATCACTGGCATCAGCACTGTTTAAAGCTGACACTAATTCTCCACACATAGTAATATTCATCGCAGAGAAGTCATGCAGGGGCTGGCCAAAAGTAAGTTTTCAGAAAGACAGACTTGTTAAAGACAATTATTTTTTAACAGAATAATGATAGAAATTATTATTTTGGTAATTTTCAAAATTTTAACCCATTTGCTTAATAGAAAAATTTAACTAGATATATGTGTGAAAAACATATACTCTAATTGCTATCACTTACTCTGTGAGAAGATATTATCATCAATGTCTTATTCCCTTATCCTATAACTAGAATTTGGTGAGATCAGTGTGAATTATAAACCATATGGAGACAAATGCCTCATCTACTCCTTCTAATCTGGAAATCTAGTCCAAAAATTATTAATGAGTTTTAGTTTTCATATTTTGTAAGAAAGCATAGAATTATGCTGTAGTCACATGTATCCCACTGTATTTCTTTGAATATGTATTATAATTAATGTAAACCTTTTTATTCTAACAACAAAAACAAAACAAAACATGAAGCAGTCCATTACAAAAATAAATAGTTCTGTTATAGGAACAATATGCAATATAGCAACAAAGTAATGAAGTAGCCTTACATGGAATACTTATGGAAATGATTCTAACATATGGCATATTTACATGTCTGAGATAAGAATAAACTATGGCTATTGCTACAGGGGGGAAATAAGCATGATAATAATAAGAAAAAACAAATTTCTTATTTGCCATATTATATTTTTAAATAAATAGATAAATACTACTAGGTTAGACATAAAAAATTGTTGGGGAAACAGAAAAAAAAATCCTGCATTTGCATTCCAAATTTCCAAGGAACCTTTTCTATAAGAAGTATGGTAGTAGAATTATACAATCCTGGGACCAAATAAGAATTATAACACATCCTGCCAATATTTTTATTGTGAAATCATGTTAGTACTAGGTGCTAGGAAGCAATCACTGATATCACAATAAATCTGGACATAACCTTGACAAAGAAATCAGACTACAATATCATTGATTGACCATTTTGATCCTTTCGCTAATGGATATATATTAAAGTACATCCATCAAAGTGCAATTGCCAATGATAGGTGAGATGTCTGAAATATTGGTTGGCAATCCTGTAGTTCATTTATTTTGTGCATATTTATTGGACTTCATGTGGTTGGTAGGGCAACTAGAAATGGACTAAACTGCTTATAACATTTTCTGGGTGCTTAATTTAAAGATATTGTTAAAGACATGGATTTTAAAATTCCATTTATTTTTATTTATTCATTATTTTTATTTTTCCCAATCTTTAATTTCTTTATTGATTAAGGTATTCCATATGTGTCCTCATCCCTCCATTAACCCCCCCAACCACTCATGCCTTCACCCCCCTGGTGTCTGTGTCCATTGGTTGGGCTTATATGCACGCATACAAGTCCTTTGGTTGATCTTTCCCCTTTACCCTCATCCTCACCTACCTTCCCTCTGAGGTTAACCATCTGATCTCTGAGAAGCAATGAGTGAACTGGAGATATAAGAAAGTGGAACCATGCCCAAACCGGTCTGGCTCAGTGGATAGAGCGCCGGCCTGCAGACTCAAGGGTTCCGGGTTTGATTCCGGTCAAGGGCATGTACTGTGGTTGCGGGTACATCCTCAGTGGGGGGGTGTGCAGGAGGCAGCTGGTCGATGTTTCTCTCTCATCGATGTTCCTGACTCTCTCTCTCTCTCTCCTTTCCTCTCTGTAAAATATCAATAAAATATATGTTAAAAAAATAAAAGAAAAGAAAGAAAGAAAGTGGAACCAAACATGGGGCAAGAGGCAGTGCTTTAAAGTTTCTGAGATTTAACAGAGACTATCAAACTTTATAACCTATGAAGGCATGCAAATATAAATTCAAACATATTCAGAGGTATTGGTGCCTGATGTGGTGAGTGGGTGGAGGAGGCTATCCTTGTCCTCCATGCCTGCCCTCCTTACAAATCAAAGAGCAGAAAGTTAGTCTCTCATTCTGTCAAAAGTACCACATCAAAGAGAACAATAGCTCCTTATGCATGAAGTGATTTTCCATAAAAAGATAACTATACACCAAATACCAGCTTTTAAAACAAAAAAATACATATTTATTCATTGCTCTTAAACTTCTGCTTCCACAAGTAATAAAAAGATGTTGCTTCTTTTTCTTAAAAGCTTTTTTTTTTGAATTCTCAATTGAAGATGGAAATTTGTAGATATTTCAAATGCAAAACACAAATTATACAAATCATTATAATGAATCAGAGTACAGTTCATCTTTTTTTAATTCTCACCTGAGCATATTTTCTCATTTTAAAGAAAGGGTAAGAGAGAAGGAAAGACAGAGAGAAATACTGATGAGAGAGAAACACATAGTCAGGGGTCCTCAAACTTTTTAAAGTGGGGGCCAGATCACGGTCCCTCAGAGAGCTGGAGGGCCGGACTATATGAACTACTAATTCCTACTGTAACACCTCGGCTGCGCTCACTGCCCAAAAAACCTGGTGGGCTGGATCAGACTCCTCTGCGGGCCGCATGTGGCCCGTGGGCCGTAGTTTGAAGACCCCTGAAGATTGATAGCCTCCTGAATATATCCCGATGTGGGCCTGGGCCAGGAAGGAGCCTGAAACAGAGATACGTGCCCTTAACCAGAATCGAACCTGAGATCCTTCTGTCTATAGGCCGATGCTCTATCCACTGAGTCAAAGTAGCTAAGGCTAGTTCACATTTTTAATGCAAGTTTTTATCATAATTTTATTTATTAGAGACATATGTCACATACATGCACACACAGTTTGTGATATATCATTTTCCAATAGTTAATTAATAGTTGTCCTGTACATGAAAATCATTCCTTAGTAATCAACATCAAAGTCATTGTGTAGACTACAAAATATTTTGATAAATTCTTCATCAACATTTACTTAGATTTCCAGAGGAGAAAAAAATAATTCAATTAGCTCCATGTTATCTCTAAGCTCATTATACTTGACAGAGTATCTATTCTGATTGACAGCTCATAGGCTGCACATAAAAAACACACCTACCGTATTAGGAATCATGAGCATACATGGCAGCTTGAATTTTCCTACTTAAAAGATTATGTTAACTCGATTGTGATGCTGTTTTGGTTTCAGTTCTTTATGTCTGAAACAAATTCCAATATCACTGCAAACTTCTTTTACTGCTAAGATGAAGCATATCATAGAAATGAAAACAAACTTGTCTAATAGTTTCAACATACCCTGAGTCCTGTTTGGCATGTATGTTTTATGGTCTATCTAATAAATCAAGTATTATACTCCTACTTTTAAACTTCCACTATCTACTCATTGTTACCAACTATTATATATATGATATTTTTTTGGGGGGAATATATATATATATATATATATATATATATATATATATATATATATATATATATATATACTTTCCCCAAAAGAAAGATCTTTTAAGAGTCAAGAGCTATCAGGTTGAACGTCAATAGCCTACTGGGGTTATTAGGCTCATGTTTTCAGGTCAGCAGAGCCAAGTTTCCCTGTAGAGCAGGCAGCTCTGATGCTCTATGAGTCCTGCTCTCCCTTCCTTTCATGGACCTTCCCCACGTAACAGAAACAGAATGTGTGTCTCTGCCTGAGACTTTCTAAGTAAACTAAGTGGGGACCTGGCTCACGGCCTGCCTTAGGTGATGGCCATGACTCCCTGCGAGGATGAAATGGGTGGTAAAGAGGACTCTACAGCACATCGCTGAGATGGAGGCCTGGACAGGAAGAAACACATATGCCCACTAACTAAATAGAGCTCTGTCAGGCTAAAGTCTCATCACAAAGAACTGACAAGCTTAATAAGTAACCACGATTTTGGCAGTTTATATGAGAATGCATTTAGCTTTTATGTACTTACCAAAGGCACATATTTGTAATTAGTCATATTTTTCAATTACTTTACTTTAAAAAAAAATAAGTCACTTCCAAATGAACCAATTAGAGGGTTTCAGTAAATGGCATTCATGATGATAACACAAATCATATTTAGAGTAAATTCTAAAATGAGGGTAAATAAAAGAGAAAAATGTTGACGCTGTAGGTAATAACGTTTCATCAGGCCTTGTCTGGAAGAGCCCCGTAACTCAGGCCTGGAGCCCCTGCATAGCTGTGGCGGCGGAGGCTGCTGCAGGAACACTCACGGCCTGCTTTTCTGTCTCATATCATCATTTATTAGGCTCCTAAGCAAGGCAAGTGGTAGAGTCATGTTTTATAAGTTCTTCTTTAAAAGGCTGTTGAAAGAAGTTTGGAGTGAGGAGTGACCTCTAACCTCAGTGGCATAAACTCAATTCATGATAAAGACTGAATGGCATTACCCTTTAGCTGCAATCATCTGTTTTCCATTCACTTGACCTTGAAGCCAAAGGGCAAAAGATAATGTAACCAAAGTGTAACTTGGACATTTTTGTTTTAGTTGCTCCCTAGGAAACATTATTCCTTTTCCTTATTTTTATGTCCAAAGTAAAACAAAAACAAAACAAAACAAAAACATGTGTTTCCCTTAGATAGGTCCTTTGCTTCTCCCCTGAAAGGATCGTTTTGTGACAACAGAGAATTATAATAAAACAGTTAAAAGCCTGAGCTATCCTAATTCAGAAATGTTACATATAGCTTTCTGAAGGTATGTTGCATTTCACTATTTCTTGCTTACTATTATACATATTCTATATAGGGAATGATCTGACCATATCATTACATAATTAATATTCATGTTCCCAGGATGTGCATAATAGGTATTGAATAACTTGTATTTAATTTAAATGAACTGAACTTTATCTACAGAAGAAAAAAAAAAAAGGATGCAATTGTCATGTTATTTTAGAATAAAAAGAATTTACATTGTTTTTTTTACAGTATTTTGCTGGACTGCTAAACCCTTTAGTTCAAACACTTTACTAAATTAAGCAGAAGTCCACTTACTTGCAAGATATATCATCACTGTCTTTATTTATAACGCAGTGACCACCATGGCATCTTATACATTTGTCAACCTCACATTTTGGTCCTTCATAGCGTGTTGGACAGACACAGTCCACGCTTCCGTCATTCCCAATAGTACAGGATTCAGAATTCACACAGTAGTGGTGACACACATCTACAAAGAATGCACAACAGAAAAATAAAGTTATATTATAAGACATTTTTCTTCAGTCATAATAAATGTGTCCATTTCATGTAATATTTAAAGTTGGTTGATCAATATGTAGATGATTTACAAAACAGCCTATAATTACATGTAACTAAACATTTCTAATAATGCTATTGATTTAATTCCTCTTTTTGCCTAAGTTGGGTATCATTTCAGCTGGCTAAGGGGAAATGGGTTCTATGGATATAATGCTAGTTGACAAACTCTTTGGTTTCTGAATTTAAAGTTTAAGTCAATAGGTTCCTTAGCTTTTGTTCTGGGGAGCAATATTAGTGTTCTTCTGAAATGAGCAGAATTGCTCAAGCTTTCTTAGATGTACCACTTTTCATGCAGAGAACAGGGTGGTGTTTGGTGACTTGGGGACTCCTATCTCCACACCAGGCCTTGGTGTGATGGATAGAAGCCCCCTCAACACATGCCAGAACAGGTCCAAATATTTTCTAATACCTGGACCGGTGAGCAGAATGCTCCTCTGGTGAAACTCTGAGGGAAAAGTGGCCTGGGAAACTGGCTGATCCATCACAGAAGGGAAAGGATAACGTTAAGTCTAATCTATTGTCCCCTCCAAGGTGATAACATAACCTGCCCATCAGTCAGAGGGAAAGCCTCCCTGGATTCTGAGCTCTTTGCTTTGAAGGAAGTTCCTTAGTGAGCATTACAGACAAATTTCTCAACTACAAAGGAAGACATCTTCAAATATTTATTTCTATACCTCTTTTTTTATATCTCCTGAACATGAGCAATAAGCACAAAGATCATTTAGTGTGATAGCCACACTAATTCTGTAATTTGACATTCAGCCTCCATCTTCTGAAAAGCAGGCATGTCTATATGTATGTTATGAACATTTTATAATTGACAACATTCAAAATGTTGACTTTCACAATACAAACAATATTAAGCAAAGTAAATGATTAAACTGATAACCAGAGTTCGGATTTGGAAACAGCAATTTCTTTTTAGCTATCTAAATGTAAGGCAAAAGTTAAATGAGATTAGCTGAGATAAAAATCACAATTTACAAACTTTAACCTGCTCTAAGAGAATTATAGTGGATGAGACAAATTAAAACATAATTTATTATTCTCATGTTTGTATATTTATTTAGTCCTTTATTAAATCAGACACAAATTAAATTTATTGACAGACTTGCTTCATACTTATGGAAATTTATTTCATGCAATCTCAGGCTTTCTACTGCATTATGCCAAGTACCCACATTGATATTCAACTCTTATAAAGAGTCTATACTTAACATGAGTTTTAGCTATACTCAAGAAGATTTATATATTGAAAAGTGAAAGACTTGGGGATGTAAAAGTTAACTCTGTTTATTTGTACACATCATGCATTCTATTTGCATTTAAGAAGAATGTATTAGCAGCAACCTATATGATCATCTAGTACTGTCTCCCATTCATGAAAAATTCTATAAAGGACAACCATTGGTGAGATTTCTTGATAAGTCCTTTTTACCAGTAGAAGAAACTCTTTTAAAACTCTCCCAGTTGCTTTACATTTAATTATTTGGACTTGGGTCAGCTGTCTATTGGAACACAGACGTTGCCTAATGTATCTTTCCAAATCTTCATATAATATGCTTTTTCAGAAGTTTGCAAAATGGTATTTCTTCAGAATCATGCAGAGGACTTATTTGTGAGCACAAATTTCAGTGCCTTCCCCTTTCTCCCACCATGGCCCACCCCTAGATTCTAATGCATAAATCTGAGATGGGGCCCAGGTGGTTTCCTTGGGGCAGATATTGGGGAACAAGAATTTGGGGACAGGAGAGTGTAAGAAATGATGATATGGAGGTGATATTACAGTAACAGAGGAACTACATTTTCTGATAGTTACACATGATTTGAACTTGACTGAAATAGATTATTCAGAACTTGACTGAAATACTAACTTTCTGACCCCTCATTAAATGTAATTTCAAATCTAACATCTTGAACCTCTTTGTTTTTATAACCACATTGCTGAGAAAACCTGAGAAACATTCTGAGGGTTGATGATTGTCCTACACCACACTGTAGCAGGGAATAGTTTGCTCCTGGCTACAATGCTAAAGGGCTACAACAAAGACTTATCTACAATTCACCAATTATAAGTAATTTTGCTGCACGAGTTAAACCTATTTTAGAGTAATCTTTAAAAGATGTGAAAATATACCCAATTCATAACTAATCTGGGAAATAAAAATTAAAACTTCAAAAAATACCATTGCACACCCACCAAATTGACCACAAATAACAGAAACTCTCATATATTGCTAGTGGGAACATAAATTAGTTTAACCAATGTTAAAAACAGTTTAAAGTATTTACTAATGTTGAATAGGCCAACATCTTATGACCTAGCATTTCTACTCTTAATATATAGCCAAAAGTATACATATGTGCACATAAACTTGTACATAATGTGAACAGTCACAAGAAAGATGGGTAAATTGTGGCTCATTCATACAATAGAATAAAATATAGATATATAGATAGATTGATAGATGGATGATAGATAAAACATGAAACATGAATGAGTCACACAAGAATAATGCTGGTGCCGAAGCCGGTTTGGCTCAGTGGAAGAGCATCGGCCTGGGGACTGAAGGGTCCCGGGTTCGATTCCGGTCAAGGGCATGTACATTGGTTGTGGGCACATCCCCAGTGGGGGGTGTGCAGAAGGCAGCTGGTCAATGTTTCTTTCTCATCGACGTTTCTAACTCTCCATCCCTCTCAATTCCTCTCTGTGTAAAATCAATAAAATATATTTAAAAAAAAAGAATAATGCTGGAAGAAAAAACTGGACACAAAAATAATAATATGCTACTTTTTATTTATATACAGTTCAAGGAGCAAAACTAATCTATGGTTTTAGAAAAAAAAAAAAGGAGATATAATTGGGAAAAGAAAAAGGGAAGTAAATAGAAGTGGTAGACTAAAGGAAGACAGGTTAGAAGATTGCACAGGTTGTAGGAGACTTTTTATTGGAGGGGAAAGAATAAGGAAGGGACTGAAGACAGAAGAGAGTAATGGGAGATTGAAAAGAGTCTAGCCAGACTGGCCAATAAGTGGCAGCAAGAACAGCCTATGGAAAGAAAATTCATGGAAAGGAAAGCTGGTGGGACAACATTGTTGATTCTCATTTTGAACATGAGTAACTTAACCATGAGAATAACATGGAAGCAGTGGATCCATAACTGATTATTTAATTGGATACAGGGAGTTTAGGAACAGTAAAAAAAAAAAAAAAAAAAAAAATACAAGACAGGACATCAGCATTCAGAGAGCAGATGATCCAATTGAAAGGCCAAGACAAGGAAAAAACAAGGAACCATAATTGATCTGAATAATGTCCACTATGCCAAGAACCAGTGTATTTTACTACCAACAAAATCTTCCTTCTTGTGGGACATTCCATCTCATAAATTCTGAGCATTTTTCTCTCCCCGATTAGCATAACAATTGAGATGTCCTACATATAAAAAGAAGGAGCAATAGTGAAATGTAAATAATCTATGCAAAGAAAGTAGAAATTACCATTAAATTATATAATAACACTTTATATCCACAATATAAAAATCATTATAACCTCTACAGGATAATTACACTAAAAGTTGCACACATAGTAGCAACAAACACAATCATGTAATCTAAAGGACAGCATTCGATATGTAATTACAGAATATTCACATGGTAATTAAGTAGATAAAACTAGAGAATAAGTCAATGGCTATTTTCTGCAACAGAAATGAAGCACTTATCAAAGGAGATTATATTGCACTGGGTCTCTCTCCGTTTCTCTTGTATTCTGTCATTTCTTTTCAAGCAGCCAGACATGCAAAGACATATTTCTTTCTTTAATCTTCAAAAAGTATCTTAATAGACTACATAAAAATATATGCATGTATAAGTATACATACAGGTTTATGAATATTCATGGAGACACAGATGTCTATAAAATCTCTGACTGCATTTAACATTTCCCCCAAATATTTCTTTTTATTTAAAAGTAATTGCTAAGACTATTTAGCTATTAACTTATATTTGTAAATGGGCCATTCACATTGTAATAGTTCGTGAAGTGTGAAATTTATTTAAAGAGAAGAAAACCAAACTAAAATAATATTACCGAAACAGGAGCTGGAGATACTCAGTAAAAATAACGGGGAACATGAAGATTCTTTAGTTGGTAATATAGAATGGTTGTATGGGGGAGACTAAATTATACAATTACATGTATGTACATCAATTGTTTCACTTCAGGAAATTTTGGCCTGGCATTAAAATAAAAAGTTCTGTAAATTGGCTTTCAGATTAATTAAAAAATATATGGCTTTAAGATTAATAATTTAAACAAGCCTTTGATAATTTAGTACTACACACACACACACACACACATACACACACCAGTAAATTAACAGTAGGATTGATTACTTTCACAAAAAAGACTAGGTGATTCCACAGTGCATATCCCTCAGCATCCCAGAACTGACCTCCAATGTCTGCTCAATTCACACTCCATTCACAGTTACTTGGTCCTGTGCCAGTAGCAACAGGCCTGTGAATTCTGCTAATATTCCTCCTTCATGTGGTGAATGGCTGCTTTTATATATGTATGAAATGTAGAAAAATTTTCAAGACAGTATTTTATAAACTTTTGATGAATACTTATATCAGGGAGACATAATAAGAAAAAGAAATAAGCAAAACATTGGTCAGAGTATGTGGGACTTGGAGGTTAAATTTAGTCCTTCTTCTGGCTCATGGTGTCATCTCAAGTCACCCTTATGACTTATGTCTCTAAGACACCCTTTGGCCATCTTTGAACAGAGGCTGTATTGCTGAACATGCTTAAGAGTATGTCATGACTCCCTCCTCATTCACCCACCTCTCTAATGGCCTTTATTATCACATTGAACCGAAGTCTGCTTTTCGTGGAAACCAAAAGGGCATATGTATGTGTGTGTGTGCGTGTGTGTGTGCGTGACGTCTGTAATATTTCCAATAATAAAGATAAATAAATAAATATATATATAAACACAACAAAAGAATAAGTGAGACTGACTGTAGAAAATAAACTTATTTTTTTAATACTTCATATATATGTTCAGCAAAATAATCTAGAAAGTAATTTTGAATATCTTTAGTGTTCTCTTTCCTCTATGTGTCTCTAAAACTGAACGTACCTCTGATTACCTAGATATCTGAGGGTCTAACTGCCAGTCAGAATGTCTAAGGGCCCTGCAGCAGCCAGAGCACAGGCCCAGCAGAGCTGGCCTGATGCCCCCTGGACCTTCAATGTCTGAGCACCGGAACTCAAACTGGACTCCCACACCTCACTCATACCTCATGTGGCACTCTCAGCCTCCCTCTCCAGGCACTGTCATCGATTACACACTGGATTCTCTTTCCTGAAGGGAACATCTAACAATCTATGTGATCTACTCATTATTATGCAGAATCAAATAATGAGACCTAGAACAATGAGACTAAGTTAACAGGCAAGGTATCACAAAGTAACACAAGCCTGAAGGGTCACCAGTTCTCTGATATCTATTTGGAAATTTTTCTGGAAAAGTTCTAAGATTCTTAAATATGTTAATAAGAGGGATTGTGGCCATTCCTTGTCTAGAGCTAGTTTTTAATCTATCTTGGAGTATGAGGCAAAAGAGATATAACAACTTTTGTGCATTTACTTAGACTTTTATGATTATTATTCTTGAAGGCTTATATAAGAAAACAATCATTTAAGAAATGTTAGAATTTATTCTTTTTTACATTCCTCAAATGTTTTATACAACTTTAGGTATTTTTATAATTAAACTTATTGTATAGTCCTAAATATATCTTCCAATTTCAGAACTGAGTTGAATAAAGTAGAAAAATATTTAATTCAGGTGCTAATTAAATATTCACTAGGGAAAGAAATGTGTGCAAATCTGTGACTACAGCTGATAAATTTTTATCAGGAAAGCATGTCTAAGAAAATTAGCATTTTCTAACTTATTACTAAAAATAGAAATATATATCAAATATTTCTGTAGAGAAAACTGAAAAAAAATTAAAGAAACAAAATTAATTCTGAGCAAACTGTGCCATTTCTGAGTATCCAGGTAGAAGGAAAATGTAGACATAAGGGGTGAGATTTAAAAACATCAGCCTTTAAATTTTTAACACACTGCTATTTCAAAATTTATATTAAAAATGATGGCATCAATAATTTTAGTCAAAAAGCACCTTATAAAACTATCATGGCAACATTTTTTGAAAGATCAGGGAAACCTGTATAACATTTGCTTATAAATAATATTCTTAGTTGAGTATTTGTCATTTTTAAAGCAATCAGTTGTAAAAGTTTTTAACAAGTAATGATTTATAATGTGGTAGTCATTTGAGATTTGTAAACAAACAAAATGACAGCTAAATATGGCTTATGGCTTATCATTTGGGGCTAACTGAAAACCAGATAAGTGAATAAGCATATGATCCTATCTAATAAAAGAGTACTAAGCAAATTGACCATCACTCCAACACACAAGATGGCTGCTTCCATGTGGTCAAAGATGGCTCCTCCTATATGGACACAAAATGGCCACCACAAGATTGCCAGAAGGGGAAGGCAGTTGGGAGGGACCAGGCCTCCAAGGGAGGACAGTTGTGGGTGATCAGGCCAGCAGGGGAGGGCAGTTGGAAGGGATCAGGCCTGCAAGGTAGGACAGTTGGGGGTGACCAGGCCTGCAGGGGAGAGTTGTTAGGGGTGACCAGGCCTGCAGGTAAGGGCACTAAGGGGCAATCAGGGTGGCAGGGGAACAGTTAGGCATCAATCAGGCTGGCAGGGGAGTGGTTAAGTGGTGATGAGGCTGGTAGGCAGAAGCGGTTAGGGGCATTCAGGAAGGCAGGCAGGCGAGCAGTTGGGAGTCAGCAGTCCTGGATTGTGAGAAGGATGTTTAACTGCCCATTAAGACCCGCAGTTGAACATCCCTAGAGGGGTCCCAGATTGGAGAGAGTGCAGACTGGGCTGAGGGATACCCCTCCCTCATCCCATGCATGAATTTCACGCACCGGCCCTCTAGTGACAAAAATAAAATGAGAATGAAGCATGGACATAGAGGTCTCTGACCATAAACAAGTCATTTACCATATTTAGGCCCCCGTTTCTCTATCAAAACATTGACTATGTGTTAAAAACAATTAATTTTAGCCAATAAAATTATTAATGGCAACCACAGTATATTAAAGTCACTATTGTGTTAATAATGTCCTCAAAGTGCCTTTAATAGAACTGTCAAGGCTAACAGATTTTAGGTAATAAAATGAAACTAATCTTTTTAAAAGACAAATCAGAGCACAAAGTAATAATTCATTTTTAGAAAAATGGATTTTTATAAAGATATGAGAGGTGAAAAATACTGGATAGGAGGTAATCATGGAAAAGATCATCTCAGATAAGATTATCATGAAGAAAGTTATTGTCACCATGTTGTAGCCTAACTAATGGGCAGGGAATGCTCCACTTCATTATATTGGAATAATATGAGGCCATCTTAGACAAATCCATATAGATCCTCTGCACACAACCCCCTCTCATTTCTCTTTCTCTTTTCCCCTCCCCTCCCCTCCTTCCATCTTTTTTTCCTTCTTCAAGATTACTCCAAAACTAAATGCTAAGGTAATGATT
This sequence comes from Pipistrellus hanaki, assembly GCF_964339955.1. Taxonomy (NCBI): domain Eukaryota; kingdom Metazoa; phylum Chordata; class Mammalia; order Chiroptera; family Vespertilionidae; genus Pipistrellus; species Pipistrellus hanaki. The sequence continues at coordinate 21,486,396 of NC_140510.1, forward strand.
TTGACATATTATACTTAGATGTACTTCAAGTTTTTCTTCAAGGTGATACCTTGTAAAACATATATATGCATCTCTCTATAACAATATGTTGCAGACTAGTCAAATGTAAAAGTTTCCTTTTAGTCAGAGATATAGGAATAAGACAGATTTTTGACATAAAATTATAAGCTTTCCACTTTGCTAAGATTTTTTCAATAATACAAAGGTTAAAAAGAATAAACTTAATTTTATTATTTGTTAGTAGCATTTAATATTTATCATGACTAGAAGTTTGCATTAAATTACTATAATTACTATAATTAATTAATTACTATAATAAAATATTTAACCCATTAGTTTTACTTAGGAACATTTTCTTTGAAAAAAAAATAAAAAACAGTCCTTGTAAACTGTTTCAACCTTATGGTGATGAGATTAAGTCAATATTCTTTTATCCACAATGGATACACAAAGATTCTGCAGGAAAATTTTGGTATAGTAACCAATGTGCTTTTGTTTCTGTAACCTTTAATCCTTCTCTTCATTCAAGCAGTAGATAGGTTATTACCTTATCCTGCTTTATTTTCAGTCATCTAATTTCTCATCACCTGATATCTAACATGGTTGTTTATTATTTATAAACTAGAGGCCTGGTGCACAAAATTTGTGCACATGTTGGATGGTGAGGGGTGTCCCTCAGCCTAGCCTGCACCCTCTCCAATCTGGGACCCCTTGAGGGATGTCCAACTGCCAAATTAGGCCAAATCCTGTAGTTTGGGGTTAATTTGCATACTCTCTATTGATTGGCTGGTTGGCGTGGCTGGTGGCATGGCTTATGGGTGTAGTGGAGTGATGGTTAATTTGTGTATTACTCTTTTATTAGATAGGATACTTTAAGGTACCATAAGAGCAGTTGTGTTTTATTCATGACTAAATTCCAAGCCACAGTGGCTGGACATATAAGATGCTCTATTAATATTTGTTGAATTAATGACTAAGCACTGCCCATAGTAAAGCAGAGCACTTACCAAGGCAGAGAACAGGAGTCATGCTATTGATGTTTTAATTGTAGAACCGAAATGCAGTTATAAATTTATGTGAATGTGAGATCAATCTAGGCTACTTTTTACCCATTTCTGAAACAACCTGAATTTTGCCAGGATGTGTATATTCAGATGGGGAGAGGAAAGTAGGAGATGGAAGATGTAAATAAGATGGATGCCTATAAGTCTAGATAAAAGAGCCTTTGGACATCTGGTGCCTGCATGGAATAGACTCTCAATTACTGGATCAATGAACCAACTACCAGACCCCAACAGTGTCATGTGAAGAAAAGATGCGACTTGTTAAATTCCCAGAAATTGGGAATTACATTGATTTAACATAAACTTTTCAACTTCCAATAGGTTTAAGTTTATAGGCATAGCCTAACCTGTGCATGAAATTAAACCTATTCAAGATACTATTTTCTTCTATGGCCTGATCTACTTACATTCAGTCTCAATATAGAATTCCATTCTAAACTCATGGATCATTTCAGAAATTATTTTTTAAATATATTTTATTGATTTCAGAGAAGAAAAGAGAGGGAGAGAGTGATATAAAAATTAATGATGAGAAAGAATCATTGATTGGCTGCTTTCTGCATGCCCCCTAATAGGGTCGAGCCCATAACCCAAGCATATGCCCTTGACCAGAATCGAACACAGGACCCTTCACTGGGCCAAGCTAGCCTGGGCCAGAAGTGTATATTTCTATATATTATATATATGATCTATATATTACATTGTGTGCTCACTACTCAAAGTCAAATGATCTTTTGTCAATACACCTTTGGCCCCATTTATCCTTTACCCCCAATCCCCTTCCCTTTGGTAACAACCATAAGATTGTCTGTGTCTATGGGTTTCAGTGTTATATCCCACATATGAATGTAATCATATGATTTTTAGCTTTTCCTGATGTGATTTTCTATTTCTCAGGGAGCTATACTTAAGTTGTATTTAATTTTTTTATATCAAACCCTTATACTTAAGTTGTATTTAATTTTTTTTATATCAATAGGTAATAATAAATGGGTATTTCTCCTAATAGTTCATTTTCATAATTAACCATCTATGTTATGACATATTATTCTTTTTAGTAAGTATTTTCTCTTTTTAGTCTTACTTTATTTGTTGGGAAACAATGGATTTTTAAAATATGTTTATTTATTTAAATTAAACTTATTGTTATATATTTGCATTCATGAGAATGCAACTGACCAAATAAATATAACTATGAATGCATTGTTTGATTTAAGCAAAGGGCTGTTCTTTATTTGTTGGGTTACATAACCATAAAGTAAATTATAAATATAATCTATACTTAACCATAGGATAAATTATACATATAATTCCCTCCTATCTTTGGTCTTTTGCTATGAGACTTAGAAGCTATTAGTTTAAGATATGACAATTTTTTTATTACCTTTAGAGCTGATGATGACATACTGACTCTCTTGCCATTTTCACTAATAATCAAGATAAATACAAAATATTTTCTAGTCAAATATGAACTACCAAAAGAGGTTCTATTTTTTCATCAAACAGAAAAATAAGTTTTACTAATTAAATATTTAACAGTTAAACATGAAAGTTAGCTAAAACCGGTTTGGCTCAGTGGATAGAGCATCGTCCTGTGGACTGAAAAGTCCCGGGTTTGATTCTGGTCAAGGGCATGTACATTGGTTGCAAGGACATCCCCAGTAGGGGGTATGCAAGAGGCAGCTGACTGATGATTCTCTCTCATTGATGTTTCTAACTCTCTATCCCTCTCTCTTCCTCTCTGTAAAAAAAAAAAAAAAAAAAAAAAAAAAAAAAAAAAAATCAATAAAATATATTTTAAAAAAACACATGAAGGTTATCATATCTAGATATATAAAAGGTTAAGTGACTGACGGGCTGACTGGCTGGTACATATGACAAACACTGGCAATCTAAAAATAAATGTTGACTCATGCATGATATTTGTCCCCATCTGACACTGGCCTCCCATTTAAATTAATGCAAAGGCAGTTTCCCATGATTCTAGCCTTTGTGATGACTATTAATTAATCATAAGGACATCTATATAGAGTAGGGATAGTCCTATCCAAGCCCCTTTTTGTATATTGTCAGTTATATGTTGCTTTCTTTCGAGTTTGAAGAGCGTGTAATGTTAAAGTTGTAAATACTTCATCATAAGGGATATTAGTCAAGCACTCTGAAAGTGTTTTTACTCTTAATTTAAGAGTAACTTTAAAACACAGTTCTTTATTCAGATTTGGATAATATGGTATATAGGGAGATATTAGAATAAGTTTAATCAATTTATCATTGGTTTTATCAATGTTTGTTTTGTATCATGTTTTTGTTGTTTTATATCATGTCTTTGTTTTTATATGATATAACAACAAATTATTAATGAATTTATGTATTATTTTCATATACACTTTACTAGTTTTCTTTCATCTCTAACACTGCTATTATAGAGAAAGCGGAATTAGCAATATTAAAATATTTCTTCTAATTAATTTCCTCTCAATGTGCACAAATCCATGCACTGGGCCACTAGTTAACTATAAGATAGGAAACTTATTTTCTTTCATTTGAAGCATTTGAAGATTCCTAACTCATGGCATTTTTTTCAAAACATATCAATTGACATTCCAAATCTGAATAAAGAACTGTTTTAAAATTACTCTTAAATTTACATTTAAATCATTTCTCTCAAAAATAATGTTGGCAGAAGCATTTAAGTAGAAACAATTTGCTTGGTTTGAGGTAAGCCTCAAGTAAATATTTTTGTTTAGTCTGTGTGTATGTCTTTGCATAATTTATGTACTATATTGTTTTCAAATATCCAATTCTTAGATAATTATTTATGAACCCATTTAATTTACTTAACACCAAACACAGCAGAATTACAATCATGGATGGCTTCTATTCATGCCAACCCTTGCTTTTTATTTATTTGTCTTTCCTGAGGGCTTGCAACTGGGCCTGCTCAGTTTAATACAAATCCCGCCTTAGGCACTTGCTAACCATGACTTGTATGACAGGTTATTTTCTGCCTTCAATTAAACAGTTTTCAAACTGTCTTTTTTTTTGTATATTCACTTTTCCCTAAGTTGGAAAAGGAAGGCTAAATAACAATTGGTAGTGCTAATGTGGCATAAAAGTAGATCAGACCATCCAACCTCGTCATAATTTATGGTAAAGCACTGTTTCAAGATATTGTGAGACTGGGTTATCACAAAATGAAGTGAAGCTGGAATTTTCTTTTTAAAAGTTGCTGCTACACTAAATAAATATTATTTATTAAGAATTATAAAACTTTTTAAAGGTTTTTTCTTAAGTAATACTTACTGAATTATTAAACATAATTACTAAAATTCCAAGTATAAGCTACATCACAGAGATAGAAGTTCATCCATATTTAACTTTGTAAATATATCATTGAAACTTGAAACTTAATAGTGTGAAATATAATGTTGTGCTAAATAGAATGGAATAAAATCCATTTCTGATCTTTGACAGCTCTTTTCTCATTGATCTCTAAGTTATAGCTTTGACTGACTTTTAATTGTAAAATATATGCTATTTGTTTTGTTTTATTCACCAAAAGTTATGTAGGCAAGTGTTTTCAAAGAGTTTTTATATTGATGTGTCCCCCAATACCAAGAATAATAAATAATATCCATAAGTGTTTAATATATACATATATATCTCAACTGAATAAATCAATAATTAGTATATGTATTTTGAATCCCATATGACAAACTATCTTTTTGAAGGTTTTACTTAAGTTTTCAATAAATTCTATTTTATACTAGAGACTCGATGCATGAAATTCATGGAAGAGCAGGCCTTCCTTCCCCTGGCTGCCAACACTGGCCTCCCTCTGGCATCTGGGACCCCGGCTTCCCTTCCCTGGCAGCTGGCAGGCACTTTGGATCAGGCTTCCCTCACAGTCCAGGCTTCATCCAGATGGACATCCAGAAATACACCTGCTCAAATTAGCATATTATATTTTTATTATTAGAGATAAGCACACTTTTTCTAAATCTTTTGCCTGGTTATTTTTGTTTTCTTTCAAAACAGATATACAGTAAAAATAGATTTTTAATAATTCTATTTTTACTACTAGATCAAATTATCTTCAACAATATTTTCATAATTCTGAAAATGTCCTCTCAATCACCTAAAATTAAATGATAAAATTATTACATTATCTTACCCTTAGGTCACCATTCTATATCATGGTCATGTGTATTTATTTTTCTTCACACTCATTAATTCAAACTCAATTCTATTTTTACACTATTTTTTTTTCAAACTGAAAACACAAGAACAAAGTTTTTCATGGAGTGTGGAACTCAATGAACTATTCAGTAAAGATGGCCTTGCCTTTTGAGGAAGATCTTGTCAGAGCACAGAAAAAATAATGGCCTCGCAGGCCGAAAACAGGATTCTTCTACTTGGTTAACATTCACTCAAGTACTTAATACCATCTACTAAGTTCAGGCATTGAGTTAACTCCCAAGATGGATGAGATACGCAAAGCACCATGCCTGTTTCATATTCTAGTAAGACAGAGAGTCGAGAACATGAATGATGATATTAATACAGTGTGAAAGAGAATGTCTTAGGACAAAGGGAAGTTATGAAGAAAAAGTGGGGGCATTAGCAGACAGGAAGAATTTCATGTGTAAAGAGCAAAAGGTATAAACAGTTAAAGGGGGTACATGTTAGAAACAATGAATGGTTTGTTTCCAAGGTTGGAAGAAAGAGCACATAGAAAAGAGCACATGTGTTGTGGTAATCCAGGTGAGATGAAGAGTCTACATGAATGTAGTGCTTATCATCTTGCCAAGAGAAAAAGATTTGGGAGACACTCAGTACCTAAACTCCAAATGCTTTATCACTCTAGGTGTTGTGAGTGTTCTAAGATCTTCAATACTTGAATACTTAAGAAATAACCAGTACTGAGTAATTTAACTTTTTTTTTTTTTAATGTCAGAGTATTTTCTTAGGGTTTTAGCTTAGTTCTAATTGGCCCTCACACTAACAGTAGCACTGAAATGATTCCATTTTATATTTCTTTCATTATTAAAGTCATTGAGTCTCTTCTATTTAAGCCTAATGGAGGCTTAATCGGCTCAAGTTTAAAATTCTTATTAACAACTATTTTCAATGGAATAGGAACTTGCAACAACCAGGTTGAGTCAGTATGCCAATTGAGCTGTGAATATTATCCTAATGAGTCTAAAATGATGGCGTAGAAGGGGCAGACATATATATTTTTTCTATACTATGTATGACCTCTATGCCCTCTTTCACCTCTACTACCTGCATCACAACACTGCTGTTCATGTACATGATTTCTCTTTTTCCTTTTTTGTTCCTCTACTCCCAATACCCCTCACCTGTACACACACACACACACACACACACACACACACACACACACACACACACACACCAGAGCTGTCTGATTGCTCTCTATCTCGTAGTCTGTCTCTATTTTGCTTTGTAGTTCAGTTCATTCATTAAATTCTACATATGAGTGATATCCTATGGTATTTGTCTTTATCTGACTGGCTTATTTAACTAAGCATAATGCTCTCTAGGTCGATCCATTAAAAAATAATAAAATATACGGGGAGAAGCCTACTTTGGGATTCAGACTCACAAGGCTATAAATTATGACTATTATGTTCTCTAACTTGGCAGATAGGAAGAAGGGCTTAATCTTATTTCTTGCCACTTGTAGTAAAGTTGTACTGATAATACTAATTTCACAGGGTTGTATGAGCATTTGTTAAAACATCATTTATCAAATAAAATGACGTGTGAAAGCACATATCTCTGTTCCAATACATTATACATGTTCAGTGATTGTTATTTCCCTTGCCAGACCTCCCCTGGGAAAATCTAATAGAAATAGAAAAGATAAATTTCAAAAGATTTCCCTTCTGGGTCTTTGCAAATGTTCTTCCACCCCTTTCTCTTCCTTCTCTTCACCTGGGTAGCTTTTGATATATCCTTCTGGTCTGAGCTTGGATTTCGCATCCTTCAAGAAGTTGTTCTAATAGTTGTTCTGAATTCTATGTTCTTCCCTGGGTACCTGTCTCCTCTGTGTTTTATGAAACTCTCACATAATAACTTGTTTCACCTTCAGAATCACACAAAAGGCTGCAAACCCTTTGAGGGAAGGAAATCTTTCTCACACCACTGCTTTCTCATGTTTAACCTGTGATAGGCGCATTGTAAACACCAAAATATGTTCACTCACTGGCTGACTAATGGGATAAAATTGCTTTGAAAGTCAAATGGTAAAAATAATCCAACACATTATTATGATAGGCTCACATCTCTATTTGATAACTTTTATAAGTTACGTGCTAGAGTATGATTCTATAATACAAGTTGCAACAATTACATTTGGATTACTGTCACGTAGTCCTAATTTTATAAACTTGAGATGCTACTTAATGTCTACACTTATTGGAACTGGTGGGTGTAAGCCATGCAGGTACATTTCTAGTAAACTGAATTCTAATGGAAAGTATAATGGTTCCCCAAGCAGGTCACTAGAGGACTTTGAAAATATCAATGACTGAACAGATTGCCGTTTGATTCGAATACCTGGCTCTTAGACACAGATTGAATTGGTCCTCATTGTCCCTTTCGCCTTAACGTCATTATTATTTAATTACAAATAACCCTAGGTATTGTTGACCTCAAAGTTAACTTCCAGATTTAAATGTAAGATGCCATGCTTTAAAAAAAATGTATACTAAGAATCCTTGCTCCTATATAGCATGAAATGAAGTTATATTTGCTCTTGAACAACTTAGAGAATGCTTAATTTTACTGTTGCCATTATTTATCTCTGTCTCTCCTCCCTGGGAGCTGCTGTTAAAATTAATTTGCATTTCAGCCCTCCAGATTTTATATTGCCATTAGGGCTGTGAAATGTTTTTACTCAGCACAACTAAGAACTGATGTTTTACCTCCCACTAATGGACCTTTAATTAGGCACTGTAATGAACCATCCTGTCAGCCCTTCATTTATAGAGAGAAGGTTTTGTATGTGTAAGATACAATTCTGACAGAACACCAGATCCATTGAACCTTGCCAGCTCACATGTAATAGATCCTAAATTTATTATGCTTTTGTCAGCTCTTGAATTTATCATTTTAATGACACTGTCCACAGACATATTTTGCTGCCAAAAAATAGCATCATCATACTTCAGTAATGTTTGTTGACATCTTGATCAACAACTCCTGGGGTCCAATTCTGACTATAATATCACTACTTTGGGATCTTGAGCAAGTTATTTAACCTCTGTCTAAGGATTAATTGGTTAATTTTAATAAGCGCTTACAGTGAAAGGGGGAAGTGCTATGGCTGCTAATAGTGATAATAAAATTATAATGTAGGCTTTTCCAATGCATTAAGCTACTTCAGACCCACTTATTCTGTTAAGTTGCCAAGTAAATATAAGTGGGTGAATTTATTCTTTTTTAAGAATTCACACTGCTGTGATGATGACCTCATAGTATTTTTAAAACTTGATTAAAAAAATCAAGATGTGTCCTGATTACATACAGTTTTTGTATATTGAATAGACTATTTTTTTATTATCTCATATCTAAACAACCCTTATTTGTTTATTTATGATTTTTTCTCATTTGCTTATCTGACAAATGCCACTTCTGAGTGTCGTCCCAAGGAAGTCTTCTTAGACAAGTCAGAATGACATAAATCACAATAATACCAGGTAAAAGTGAATAGAGCCAGAAAGAGGCAAAGAACCAGTAACTTTAAAATTAAGAAGGGAAAGAGATTAATCCAAACTGCAGGCTAATGTGAACAATTTGTGTTTTTTATTGATTTTTTTACAGAGAGGAAGGGACAGAGATAGAGAGCTAGAAACGTTGATGAGAGAGAAACATTAACCAGCTGCCTGTTGCACACCCTCCACCGGGGATGTGCCTGCAACCAATGTACATGCCCTTGACCAGAATTGAACCTGAGACCTTTCAATCCACAGACCGACGCTCTACCACTGAGCCAAACAGGTTTCGGCTAATGTGAACAACTTGTAAAAGGAAATGGTGTTTAAGCTGGAAAGATATATATAGATAGGGTTAGGCATAGAGAGATGAAGGTTAGTAGGAATCCAAAGAAAATGCATTTCAGAGGAAGAGAATGGCATGAGAAAGTCATTCAAGGAAGTTTACATATAGAATACTGTGATCAATGTGGTTTTATTAGAATAAAAAAGAGGATGCAAAGATAGTTTGGATATTAATGGCCATTTGCATTATTCAGGATAGTAGTTGGTACTGACCCCATTCAGGACTGTGAGAATAATGGAGCAAGAAAAAAAAACTAAACAAAGCTGTGAGTAGTAAATGGAAGTTGTGTTTGAATACTATGAGAGGAGAGATGAGAGAGCCATGAGGACTGAGCAACATGTGAGTGGGGTTCCATGCACATAAATTGACTGTATTTGTCAAATCATCTCAGATGGCCTGTGATGCATATTACTTAAGAGGTAAGTTGGGCAAGCAACATGAAAAAGGGCATTGGCTTAGGGTAGTAGCATCTATATATGCCAAGAAGGGTCTGTCCTAATATGTAGAGAATGTACATAGAGAAAAGGAAAGACCAATTTTGAACTGAAGTTACCTCTTTGTTGCTCAAGTAGCCCCCTGTTGGAACATCAGCTACAAAATATTTAATATTATGACTTATTCTCTAATAAGGTCCATGCATATATTGGTAACTTGATTCTTCACTGTTCTGTATACTTTCTACAATGACAAGAGACCTAGGCCAGTCTCAGTGAAGTCCTCAATGATATCAAATGATACAGAGACCACAATGTTAAATAACATTTAACAATGTTAAATAACAATAACATTTAAGGGTGTGAGCCCTGGAAGTGGATTGTTTGGGTTTGAATCCTAGCTTTCCCAGTTACTAACACTGTCATCTGCAGGAGGCCCTTTATACTTCTTCAGTTGCCTCCTCTGTAAAACGTGAACAAAGGCAATACCGTGTTCGATAGCTAAATTAAATGAATTAATCAAATTAATGCAAAAAAGAAGAAGTAATTGCAGGAGTTCCTGGATATAGAAAGATTTCAGTAAATGTGATTGAGATGAAAAATCATGTATTTAATATATATATATATATATATATATATATATATATATATATATATATATATATATGTGTGTGTGTGTGTGTGTGTGTCCGCTCTTTTGAAAATACAGAGGGTGCAGGGAAAATGCATAGAGACCAGTCAGTAATAATCCAGATAAGAGATGCTAGTAGCTTCAATGATGGTAGTTAGAAGTGTTCAAATTTGGGATGTATTTTAAAGGTGAAAGTGAGAAAGAAGGTGGAGTATAAAAGAAAGAGAAAAGTAAAATATGACTCAAAGATTTTTGAACTTGAGTGTTTCACTTTATAGACGTAAGATAAACTATGGTAGAGGAGTTTTGGGGTGAGAATATCAGGTAAATTTATAAATGAGTTGTTATCAAATAAAAATTTAAGTAGAAAAATCTGCTACTCAAAAGCTAGGTTTAGTTAGATACATAAATTTGGAACTATTTATATTTGGATGGCATAAAAGGCTATGTAATTAGTTGAAATTATCCAGGCAGTGGGTCTCAATCTTGATCACATATATAAAACATCTGGCAGCCTATCAGAGTGAGTATGCAAATTAGCCCAACAAAGATGGGAGTTAATTTGCATACCTGGAGGGAGGGAGGAGTGAAGACTGAAGACAGCATAGAACAAAGAGGGAGGGAAAGTGGAAAGCAAGGCGGCTGCTGGAGGGAAAGGACTGGCAGCGATTGCAGGGCGGGAGGAGGCGCACGGTGGTGGTACACGCGGCCACGGAGGAGGAGGCGGTGGCGGGAGGCAGCAGGGGCAGTGGGTGAGGTGGGTTGGGTGTGTGGGGCATGCAGCAGCAGTGGTGGCAGGCATGGTGGATCGGGCATGCAGGGTGAGGCACACAGTGCTGGTGGCAGCACACAAGGCCACAGAGATGGTGGCGGAGGGTGCAGTGGGGCGAGTGGGATGGGCGGGGTGCACCCCGCCGGTCCCGCCCACCCGACCCCACACTGTCTGCTGCAGTGGGAGAGGTGGGGGGCGGGAGAGGTGGCAGTGATGGGAGGGAAGTCCACAGGAAGTCTTGCAGGAATATTCCTGCAACAGGTGCCTAATCTATCATAATAAAAGGATAATCTGCTAATTAGACCAGACATCCTTCTGGAGGAAGCCAGGGCTGAAGAGAAGCACCCTGGGTCCCAGGTGCCTGCCAGTGGCCAGAGGGGAACCAGTGCTAGCCGCCGCGGGAAGGCAGGCCTACACTTGCACGAATTTCTATGCATCAGGTCTCTAGTTTTAAGAGTAAAAAGAAATATGAAGGCAGAGTCACAAGTAACACCAATATTTAAAAGACAAGGAGAGAAGGAGAAATTAGCAAAAAGCCCTGTAAAAAAAGCAGCCAGTAAAACTAGTATGAAATTAAGATATCAGTAAAAATAAAGACAAGCAAATAAGGTGTTTGAAGGAGGAAGTGATTAAGGTAAAATAGTAATTGAGGTAAAATACTAATTGAAAAATGACTGCTGGGTATAAAAACATGAATAACATGGAAATAAATTAGTTAACTTGACTTTGATAAAAGTTGTTTCAGCAGAACAGTGAAGATAAAAGCCGACAGAGATAGAGTCAAAAGAAAAATAGAGGAATTGGGGAGTAAAACAACTTTTAAAAACAATGTTACTATTAAAAAATGAGTAAGTAGAAAGGTAAGTGGTCAGAGGTAAGGTTTTTAAAGGGGGAAAAAGCTAGCTAGAAAGGGAAACACTGATCAAGCAGGAGGAAGGAGGGGCAGTGGTCAGAGATGTGTCCGTGAGTAGCTACACATAAATAGTGTATGAGTGAGCAGTGTAGCATTGACCTAGCACGGGTTCCTCTCCACAAGAAGACAGGCAGTGTGTGTGGGGATAGAATAAAGTAGGGTGAGGGGTGCGGAGGTGGGAACTTGTGGCAGTTCTCTTTAGATAGCTGTCTTCAGCTGAGAGTAAAGTTGGGAGCAGGTACTATAGGTTTGAGGAGAAAAGAGAGAATATGACAGACATTAGGAGTCAATTGATTAGTGAAATACACTAAGAAACCACAGTAAGTATCTATTTGATATTAGTGATAAAAAACTCAACTAAGGCCAGTGTGTATGACTATGTGTTTTTCTTCAGTTGCATTTAGCAACAGGGCACCAGTTCAGGAAAGAGGAAACACTGGAATTAACCATGTTATAAATTTCCAGAAAAACAACAACAGAAGGGAAGAGGGAAGAAGGGAGTGGAGGAGGATACAAAGGAAGGCTTATAATGACAGGCCATGGAATCTAAGCAGGAAGCAGGAGCAGGAAGAGACAGACTCTTTAAGAGGAAGATAAGAACAATGTAAAGAATGATTGGAGCTGAGGTGACTCAGGGGCTGAAACTGAAAAAATGGGGCAGCTGCAACTGAGATAACGTAGAAAATACAGACCAGGTCACAAGGAAGCTTCTTCATGTGAACATGAAGGCGTGCTGCCCGGCGCAGCTCCCACTTACAGTCCTGACACCTGTCCCCCGTGTGCTCCGGCGGGCAGTGGCAGTAAGGCTGGTTCCCCGCGGTCACACTGCAGGTCCCTTCATTCTGACAAAAGTCCTCACAGACCGTCTTGCCACAGTTTGGTCCAGTGAACCCCAGGGCACAGCGGCAGGTGGGTCTCCCTATTGGAAAAAGGTGATGAAAAGGACATTACTGAACTGAAATGGTTCGTTTTCATGGAGTCTTCATCACATAGGAGTCAGGAAGCCAGACTTCTGGTCAAAGTTAGTCTCTTACTTAAACATGTGACTTGAGGCAGGAATGGGACCTCTTTGAGTCTCAGTTTCCCACTGTTCCCATGATGCCTAGATTCAATGATAACTCAGGTTCACATCTGGCAAAATTAGCAGAGCTCATTTTATACATAATTATATATACATAGAAATATTTTATGCTTTAAAAGTGCTTTCATAATTCTCGGTATGACTCTTTCTTGTCCCATTTTTGCCTTTCCAATTATGATTTCTCTACTCATGTGGTAATGCAGATTGTATTGGCCATTAGAAGATAAAGTAGAGAAAATTATATTTCCCCATGTTTAATCATGTACCAACTATTGTTGGATCTAGATAAAATAGAAGTCACATTTATTATAAAATATTTCAATAAACTTAAAGTGTACATATCTTATATACTAATATTTATGAATATTATTTTATTTTATTTTATTTAAATATACATACTGTGTTTAGATATAAGCACTAACACAGTTCTATTTTATTTCATTTTGATATTTTTCTTCATAGTAAGGACTGTCACTTCTAGTTCTGGTAAGATGATTTAGAAGTCTAATGTTAACAGTACACAATAGCAAATCTGATGGATCATCTTTGGATATTTTTCTTTATTTGCTCTGTGGGAACTAACATGAGAGCTGAACAATCCTTTAAGGTGTTTTGAACATAACAGTTAACTGCTATACAGGAATGAGTCTCTCTAACTGCCTGGACTGTCATGAACGGAGTAGAAAATTGAGTGCAGAACTAGCTCTGTAGATGTGGTGAACAAAACAAAACCAAATGAATGGCTATCATTTGTAAGGGGGAAAAATGAGGTTTAGAAATTGTAAAAATATAAAATAATAACATCAAATAGCATAAGAAAGAAATTCAGTTATAGATCTCAATGAACTAGAACTCAAAAATGACAGAGTTGCTAACATCAGAGAATATCCAACAATCTTCTCTCACTTTTGTGGAAATAAAGCATAGTTAGAATGGCCAGAAAAATGCATGTGTATAATGCTTAAGGCTTGAGGTATGAAAGTGATATGTTTTCTTTATTGCCACAGATTCTATATTCTACAATGAAGGACAATTCTATGTTTCTACTTTTTTTTTTTTTTAAAGCATTCTTAGGTGAATAAAATGTCTCCAAATAAAATCTACCTGCATTTCTAAGAAAAGTAAGAAATTGAAGTTTCACAATTTACTTACTTAATTTACTTTGAAAGGGCTCCTCACACTTAAACATGCTAGAAGCTATTGCATCTTGATGAAGAAAATTATTTTCATTTTTATGTTAAGTAGTATTATTTTAAATTATTTATAAATGGTATTAGTCTAGGGTTTAGATAAGTGCCTATTAATAGGTTGATAAACAAGATAAATTTATATATAGTAAAATCTGATTAACCAGGCATTTTTCATTACCAGAAAATGGCTTTAAAAGTTATAAAGATTTTTATTATAATGATAGTGAATTTTCTAGTTGTTGATTACATACCTAGAAAATATCCTCACTTAAACAAAAAATGGGTGAAACATAAAGACACAAACAATAGAATAAACGTTGGTAGGGAGATAAAGAAAATGGTTTATTTATTGATTAATGTGTTACATAGTATCCTTATCCCCCCCTTTGCTCCCCCTCCACCCTCTCCCCTCATTCCCTCACCCCCCTGGTGTCTGTGTCCATTGGCTATGCTTGTGCACATGCATGCAAGCCCTTTGGTTATTGTTGGAACACAGTTACCAGGGAAAATAAAAACCAGGAACAAAAGAAGGGATTCCTCTAGTGTTTCCCAAAAGGTGATACACATACCCCCAGGGGTACGGGAAGAGTTTGATGGGGATACTCGTTGCACCGGAGTTTGGTGGGGATATGCACTGCACGGTGCTTAGCTGCCCCTAATTCTACATTTTCATGAGTATGAGGGTACTCAGCATTACGAAAATTATAGAAGGGGTACACATATGTCAAAAGTTTGGGAAACACTGAATTCTACAAGAATCATTGCATGACTTACAGAGAAATAAAAAATACAAACAGGAACACAAATACACAGGAGTTAATTGTGAAATACAGTACAGAAAATACAAAAGAAATTGATTGATTAGAACAACTAGAATAAGTGCATACAGAGAACTAAAACCACTAGATTTAAATTTTTTCTATATTATTTTCCAGATTATTATTCCTTGTTTTTTATAGTCAGGAGTAAAAAAAAAAAAAAAAAAAAAAAAAAAAAAAAAAAAAAAAAAAAAAAAAAAGTGAAATGATTGAAGTTAGAAATAAACAAACATAGCCCGAGACTAAGGCGCTTGCAAACCCCTCAATCCTCTCCACTCAGAGACCCAACACCCTGCTTTCATCTCATCTATAGCTGTTTAGAAAGTAAGGAAGAGTGGCCAGGTTGTCCCCCAGCTGGCATATGCCTACATCATTTTAAGTCTGGCTGAATTATTAAATTAAAAGGATCCCATTCCTCTTCCTTTGAAGAGAGATTTATTTTTGACAAGTAGAAATCTCTTCATATTCAGGGGGATATTCGATAACTAGAGAGAAACTGGGTGATGGTACAGCCCATCTTTTGTTTGCTAATGAGTAGTGGACCATCTGCTGCAGAATGGTGTCATGGGCTCCATTTAATTTTTTCAAGACTCTCTCTGGGCACACCCTAACAAGTGGCACAGAGTTCATCGAGAAAGGTTTCTAGGTAGCTTGATTTGTCTTTGACATTTGAAAAGGAAACAGCACAGTTACAATGACTAAGGCACAGACAGGAGCAGAGCACTGACAGCCTACAAGGGTAGCACAATCAGGAAGAGCACTGATTGACCCGAGGAAGGAGGCCAGGAACCATTTGCTAGCTCTAATAGTCTAGTTTCGATAGCATTTTCAGCTCAGACTGAAGCGTGTAGGTTGTCTGTCAGTGTTTATAAACTATATGTGCCAATTACTGGTTGTGTGACCATGGGCAAATTTTACCCTCTGCTTATTTCATTGTGTGTAAAAAGTGGGTAGTAACGGTACCCACCTCATGTGTTATTGTGTAAAATTATATAGAATAAGTGAGATAATATATGCAACATATTTTTAACTGTGTTATGCATATGGAAAGCACTGTTACATTTTTAGATATGATTCTTCTTATTTTACTGAGTGACATTCACCATTTATAGGCATGACTGACTGTGTCTACAAAGGTACTATAACAGTCTAGGGAAATCATTCTGAAAATGTTCTTAAGTTACACACTTTATGCCATTATTTATTTAAGATAAAATTAAATTTTAAATTCGTTTGCATAGTAGTGATGGGGTAGAGCAGAAATTCTCCATTAACTTTATTCTCAGACTGCAGCATTTCAAACTTTGAAGGATAGTCCCTTTTTTATCTTCTAAATATGCTTAATCCTACTCACACAATACACACCTAATAAAAAAGCACACCTAATCTTTGTCATGTGCTTCTCTTGTACAACTCCAAATTTTGGTACATCCTTAAATGTTTTCAAAAGAAATCTACACTCACTGCTTATAATCCTACCAACCCATGACCAAACAACAACAACAACAACACACCAAGAACAAACAAAGGAAAAAGGTCATAAAGTTACATTCCAATTCCTCACAGGGTTTACTATTTTAATTTTTTTTAAAATACAAAATAATGTGTCTTAATCCATTACTTCTTTTTGTTTTCTCAATAGATAGGTCAGATTTTTCAAGATGTATGTATTGCTCAAGTAAGTTACTTTTCATTCCCTGGTGGTAAGAAAGGTCTAGAGCCCTAACCAGTTTGGCTCAGTGGATAGAGCGTCAGCCTGTGGACTGGGAGAAAAAGAGAGAGAGACCGTGATGGGTTGCTGCCTGTATAGACCTGACTAGGGATCAAACCCATGACCTTTTGATGTACATGATGATTCTCCAACCAACTGAGCCACACCAACCAGGGCATACTACCACTGAGGATTAGTGACAGTGAGAATCTTTTCATATTTCTATTGGTTCTCTGTATGTCATCTTTTGAGAAATGTCTATTTAGGTCCTCTGCCCATTTTTTAATTTGATTTGTTGTTTTTTGGTGTTTAGTTGTATTGGATTTTAAATAAAATTTAGATATTAATCCCATATTGCACATATCATTGGTGAATATATTATTCCATTCAGTAATCTGTCTTTTTGTTGTTAATGGTTTCTTTGTTGTATGCTATCTTAAGTTTGCATATTTGTGCTTTCAACTGAATATTTTATTGGATTCTTATAAAGCAAGTAGGATGAAATACTCAGCTTTTAGCACTCCCTAAACATAAATAATATCAATGTTAAGAAAGTTAGAACATCAAACTTAACTTAAATTAGAAACACTGATTTACTTGAAAAAGGAAATTTAGTCCTCATCTAGAATGTCTCACCTTCCACATTTTGTCATTTAACTAGTTTCTTCGTCACAGTATTTGTTGAAAAGTGAGTTCCACCCTGGAGCTTTGATCTGATGCAGGTTCAATTTTTTTTGACAAGACTACTTCATACATGGTGCTATAAACTTCCTATTGTATTAGAGGTTTGCTAACTACATAGCTCATGGACCAAAACCAGCTGTGAGTTTTGGTAACTAAACTTTCATTGGCCCGCAGTCACCCATTTATGTCTATGACGGCTTTCCCACTACACCTACAAGATCACGTGGCCCACAAAGCCCACGATGTTTACTATCTATCTTTTTATGGAAAAGTTTGCCAACGCCGGGGTTATGGCATATTTGTTACTGTTAATCAATAGGTTCAGGGGAGTCAGTCTGCTCCCTGTTTTAAAATGTCCCTTCTTTCTCAAGTAAATTGGTGCACAAAAAAGGGAGTGGAAGGTGCCCTTAAGGGGGAAAATTAATGTGAGTCCTGTTATATGTAATGATAGCATCACAGCTATTTCTCAGCAATGAAGTATTTATAGGATAAATAACATGATGTCTGAAACTTACTTTAAATAAAATACTGTAGCAAACAAATATATGGAGTGGTTAGGTAGAGAATAGCTGAAACAATTAGATAAATGTTGATGATTATTAAAACTGGGCAATAGATACATAAGGGTTTATTATATTTCTATTTTCATTAAAATATTTATTGTGCCCTGGCTGGTGGGGCTCAGCTGGTAGAAAACTATTCCCATATACAAAAAGTCATGGGTTTGATTCCCAGCTCCATTCCTGGTGCTTACATGAGCCAGCCAATCAATGGTTCTCTCTCAAATTAAATTTCTCCCTCTCTCTTTCTTTCTCTCTCTCTGTTCCCTCCCTCCCCCATTATCTAAGAGTCAACGAAAAAAAAAATGTCCCCAGGTAAGAAGAATAAATTAATTTTAAAAATTAAAAATAGCCCTGATATAATAAAAAAAGAAAAAAGAAAGAAAAGCCAATATGGGCAGTTTAAATGTATGCCCACCTTTATCAATATATTACCTAAGGCAAACTTTATCTTAAATCTATCCTTTAATGAGCAGGTCACAGGAATTAACTACATGGATCCTTGTTGTATAATCAATGTCAAGTCATTTAATTTTGTATTACTTTCATATATGAATTTATATTTTAGTCTTATTTATTTCAAAAAATCTTGAAGAATGAGGGAAAAACTCATTCCTACATGCAAAATTTTAATTATGCCTCTCAGATGTGTGTTTTTAATTAATTGGTGACATTTCTTTGTTCAAATATTATAGTCTTACACAACAGTCATAAACATATAAATTTTAATTAAGGCTTCTCCAAACCCTAGTTATATAATGTCCACATAGGAATTTGCCAAAAGGCTTAACTATAAGTAAACCAACAATGAATAAATCCATGACTTGCCCAATGGGATTTGTTTAACAAATTAACATTTGTGTGGAGATAATAAGGTTCTACACTCTATAATACCAGGTCATATTCTATATCAACACATTATTAAAAGTGAAAATGCTTTGTAAATGACTTATTTGAATATTATATTATTATTAATTATATATAAGACAATAAACTATGTTAACATAACTCAGGTTGAATTCAGATGATGCCATTTACATTACTAATTTGAAATATATATTTTTTCTGAACATATTCTCTCTATGTGAATCAAAATCTGATAATCTAGGTGTATAGGTAAAGTTGATACAGATTTTAAGAATGTAGCAAAGTCTGGGCAAATTATTTGAAAACAATATTAAAAGTTTCGCCGTATCCCTATATTGCTCAGGAAGCATTTATAGGATAGCAAATTCAATGCTTCATAGAGATCTGTCCTTGTTGTTCTGTTGCAGGTTAAATAGTAGCCATAGACTGGAATGACAAACTCTTTAGTCGGCTTAAATATTCCCATGGATAAATATAAGAAAGTCACCTGGTTGTATGGTAGGTAGTTAGACAGGCATGAGCAGAGTAGGAGCAATACTACCAGGTACCAGGAAGGCCCCAAGTGCCTAGCAATGGGAAAAACTGGGAAATCAAGGACCTCACACCCAAGGTGACATTTCCTACCCTGATATATCACTGGCCATGAGGTTTAGGCTCCCTGGCCTTTCAATTACTGGTCATGTAGTCCAGAACCTCCCCTGACTTTTCCTCCCTAGCATGTTGCTAGTCATGGGGTAGATTCTCTTAAAGGAAGAATAAGTGACTGAAAGAATAGCTTCATATGGCTCCCACTCAAGCTCTTGTGCAACCACTCCCTTAAGCATTGGGCCCTGCAGACAATGAGGTTTTGACTCACATCAAATAATCTTAGGAACAAAATTTTAGGTCTGTTGATCACAGAGACAGTTTGGGTCAAACTACAGGAAACATCTAAGCTAGGGGTGTCGAACTCAATCAGAGAAGGGGCCAAAATCTAAAATCCAGCCTAAATCGCGGGCCGAATGGTTTACTGAACAGTCATAAACTGACAATGTTAACCAGAAATGTGAATTTAAAATGAGTGGAACCATCTTTTCCTTAACAGTGCTGTTAACCAACTCACATGCTATCAAGCAAAACAGTAATATTGGTATCAAGCAAAACAGTAATATTGGAATGTACCTAAAATGCTCATTGTTTTGTTTTCTGGCTAGATGTCTGACACCGTTTTCCCCGGATCAATGAGTCAATGTTCGGTTTTATTTCTTGGGCTGTAGCAACCCGCAAAACAGCATGGAGGTTGTCATCGGTAATGCGTGATCTGTGCTTGTTTTTGTTCAGATTCATTATTGAAAACATCTGTTCACAAAGATAGGTGCTCCCGAACATGGATAGAATACGGGCAGCATGAAGTCGGAGCTCTGGCATTGAGTCAGGGGGCAGTAGAAGGTAGAAGTCCTCAATTTCAACATCCTGAAACCTTGATTTCAGGCCACTGTCAGACTGAAGCTCGATTATCTCCATCTGAAGGTGATGGGGCACATTGTTGACATCAACTGTAAAAGGATTGCAAAGATGTCAAAGCCTGAGTGCTGTGTTCTAAAGTCAGAGAAGCGCCGCTCAAATTCACTTAGTAAACGGCTAACTTTGGTAGCCAGCCGACTGCAAGGAAAAGTACCAGAAATAGTGGTTGAGATACTCAAACAAACGGGAGAGTGGGCAAGATTGTCCTGTTCCAGTTGGGACTTCCATAGTTGAAGTTTACGCTGGAATGCTGTGATCATGTCAGACATCTTCGTGATGACTTGTTTGCGTCCCTGCAGCTTCAGATTCAGTTGGGCGAGATGCTCGCATATGTCACACATCATAGCAAAATCACATAGCCAGGCGGGATCCGACAGTTCAGGCAAGGGCTTTCCTTTACTTTCCATGAAAAGAGCAATTTGTTCTCTGAGCTCAAAAAATCTTTTGAGGACTGTGCTCTTGCTCAGCCATCTTACTTCTGTGTGGTATGGCACGTCTCCATGCTCTGCACCCACCTCCTGTAAAAACTGCTGGAACTGGCGATGATTCAGGCCACGTGCCCGTATAAAGTTAATAGTTTTAATGACTGTGGTCATTATGTCATTCATGTCCAGAACTTTTCCACACATAGCCTCTTGGTGGATAATGCAATGATAAGTAATCAAGGGTGTGTGGCAGTGACTTTTTTGCATTCTTTCCTTCATTAGTCCAACCAAGCCTTTCTTTTCTCCGCACATTGAAGGTGCGCCATCGGTAGTTAGCCCCACCAACTTTTCCCAGGGTAATTTAAAATTATTTATAGATTTCTCCACAGCCTCAAATATATCTCTACCAGTCGTCGTCCCATGCATGGCAGCTACATCCAAAAGTTCCTCAGTGACAGAGAGGTCGGTCTTCGTAGCACGTATAAAGATGGACAGCTGCGCTGTATCAGTGTTGTCTGTGCTTTCATCGATAGCAAGTGAAAAAGCGAGATAACTGCATGCCTGTTCGGCCAGCTGTGATGATAGATTTCCTGAGAGATCTTGAACTCTATCTGCAATGGTGTTTCTTGACAAACTGACATTTTGAAAACTCTGTATCTGGTCTGGGCATACTTGCTCACACACTTTTAGCATGCATTGCTTCAAAAAGGCACCCTCTGAAAAACACCTTGAAGTACGGGCAATTTCTTCAGCCACTATAAAGCTTGCTTTCACTGCAGCATCATTTTTCGCTGTAGCCTTTGTAAACATTTGCTGCTGTGATTGTAGTTTGCCTTTTAGTTCTTTAACAATTTTATGCTTTTCTTCCAAAGTATATTTGCCATACTTAACATTATGTTTGGTGTCAAAATGACAACGTATATTGTACTCTTTCATCACCGACACTGTCTCATAACACAATATACACACTGGTTTGCCCTCTCTAAGCACAAACATGTATTCATTTTCCCATTTGTCATTAAATTGTCTGTCTTCACCGTCAACTTTTCTTTTCCTGGACATTTTGGGATCAATATTGGCAGTAAAAGATGTAGTTTATTGGAAATCTGTGTTAGAAGGAAAAAGTTGAAAACTGCACAGGGATAGCTTGATTTGGCAGATGGAGTGGAGAAAAAAAAAGTTAGTCAATAAATGCCTGGCTGGGTACAGATAGCAGATTCTGTTGCGATTTTTATGCCTGCACTTTATGCCAGGAACTGGCAGCTTCTGCTGTGTATTTTTTATGCCAGCACTCTCACTCTCTCCTCTGCTCTGCCACCCGCACAACCACATCGGATGCCGGACTATAGGTTACGCCTCCTGAATCTCGCGTGACTTGTTATCTATGCGCATGCGTAATAGATAGCAAGTACAGCAGCCGGCGAGGCGGCCAGTGAGATCACAAGCCTCCTATGTCACCGCGTGTCATTGTGATGGAACGCAGCGGAGTGCAGTGATGACAGCGCAGTGCGGGCCACATTGCAAGGCCTGGCGGGCCGGATTTGGCCCGCGGGCCTTGTGTTTGACATGTGTGATCTAGGCCTCAGTTGTGTTTCAGCTCCAGGCCCAGAAAAGCAGCAAGGCCACGCAGGGAGAAACCATATTGACATTAGGACCAGCTGCAGTGACAAATGACCCTCTGTCCTGGTGAATACCAATCAGCAGAGACCATGACTCTGAGAGGGCTCGCCTGGAAAGCTGATGAATATTTCATTAAGGTCCTCTCTTGGGACCTTCCCTAAGATCCACAATTTTAGAGAACAGATAAAACCCTCATGAAGGATGACTCAGCACACATGCACTCTTGCTTAAGCATGCCCGTGTCTTTCTCACACATTTCTTTACCTAGGGTCACTTCTCTCTCTCTCTGCAGCGTGCCCACCACTTCCCCTCTCTCTCCTCCAGGTGTGTTCCCTTCCCTTTTGTTTCCTCAGCTCCAAGGGCTTTCCTTTTGCCTCTATAGCTTGGTTCCTGAATCCACACAGCCGACTTAGATCACTTCTCCCATGGCTTACTTCTTCTACCTCTGTGATTTTCTAAATAAACTTTTGCTTGTATTTGAGTCTTAGCTCTGCATTCTTCCTTAGCCAGAACTCAAATATCAATATCGAGGTTGCAAAACTGAGGTCAATTGCCAGTAACATTCTGGTGGCATTTCACTGCTAACAGTTGTAACCTAATGATTTTATTATTATAATAAGAAAAATTAAGTTAACAATAAAATAATAAAATCCTAAAACTCATTTGCAAAAGAAAATATTCTTTTTCTGAAGGAAATGATATCTGTTACTAAAATAAGTTCAAAGGTCATATCCTTTCGCGTCACATTTATTGGACTTTTATTTTCATATTCAATGAAGGGCACAGGACTACAATTTCTACCACAACAATAGAAAATACTCTATGTATGGACTAACTTTCCTCACACAAAATGAAATATATATAGTTAAGATCCTAGTACCTTTCTTATTTCAATCAACTTGCCAAATATTATTTTTTCAGAAATCAGTTAAGCAGTTAGAATAGCTTAGTTATTAATTAATTATGTGTTAAAAATATTTATAGACATAAAACTATCAAACTTAAAGAAATAGTAATGCTTTTACTTTTAGAATGCAAAACAGAAACAGCTTAATTCTTCTGAACTCCATTGAAAAAAATTTTAATGTGTCTCTTTCAGTTAACATTATGCAAAATACTTCAAAGAATAGCATAAGATAGAAGCAGTGAGAACTCCCAGGTAGCTGGAAATTAACCATGTAGGGGATGTAAAGATCATATGGGTTGATTTTCCATTTGACTAAAGAAATTTGCATTTATGTAGTATAATTAAATGTGCATAGATTGCTCTCATAGTTGCATAATATCTTTTGTACCAAATATTGTGATCTGCAAGTTATATTTTTATTATGCATTGGGGTTAATTTATTCCCATGGGAACATATTTTAAATTTAATAGAAGTCAGTAGAAAATATGTGTCAACATTCACTTGTATGTTTTAGGAACCACTTTGTGTAAACTTAACTATTGTATAAGTTAAAAAGAATCTCAAGTATATCCTAAATTATAGTAATCTGATATTTTCAAAGAAGATTGTATACTACATGCCACAGACTAATTATTTTATTTTATTTTATTTTGTTTTATTTTAATTTTTTGTTAAATCTCACCCAATGAGATTTTTTCCATTGACTTTTGCACAGAGTGGAAGGAAGGGGAAGAGACAGAGTAAGAGAACCATCGATGTGAGTAAGACACTTCGATTGGTTGCCACTCCCCTCCCCTTGCCCTGACTGGGATGGGGGTGAGAATGGAGCCTACAAAAGAGAAATGTGCCCTTGACTGGATTTGAGCCTGCTACCCTTCAGTCCATAGGCTGATACTCCAACTACTAAACCAAACAGGATAGGGCAAGATTAGTTATGATTTCAGATGGGAACTACAATGCTATCAGATGTGCTGATATCATGTGTTTATACTTATTATTATTATTATTATTATTATTATTTTTTTAAAGATTTCAATGAATGTTTTGGTTAGTATGTGAAGTAGAAGTTGTACAATGACTACGCTCCAGCCTAAGGTTTGGTTTGAGTTCTGTATGAAAGTTAAGTTTGCAGTAGAGTTACTGGGGGGATTTGAAATTAGTCTTGGTGTGAAGTTAACATAGGGTTAACATTAAGGTTCTTAAGCAGTCACTTGCTAAGGAACTTCAGCACTATGTCACTTAATGAGTGCATACATGTCATGAACAGTTTTTAAAAGAGGTACTTGCAAGTTATGTTTGCCATCATGCTGCCCCAGTGAATGGCATTATATTATAACTTGAAGCCCGTTGCAGGGAGATTCCTGCAAGAATAGGGCTTCCTGTGGCTGTCCCCACCACCCCACCTGCTTCTACCCCTTCTCCACCACCCTGCCTGCTTCCCTCTCATCTCAGCCACCCCACTTGCATCTCCACAGCTTCCCTCCCTTCTGCAGTGCCTGATTTCCTTCTATGCTAATTTCAGCCTTCACCTTGTGCCTGGATATGCAAATGAACCTCCATCTTGGTTGGGTTAATTTGCATAGTTGCTCCTGATTGGTTTGTGGGCATGGTGGTGGCACGGTCAATTTGCATGTTTCTCTTTCATTAGTCTAGATGATATTTTAAAGGGAGTTATCAGCATTCCATACACTATGTTTAGCAAAGTATTCTTCCAAGTATTGAAACATATTTGAACTAATATATTTAATTTAAAATGAACCTAATTTTCAGTATCAAATAATTGTTAGCATTAGGCAAACTGTTCAATTAAAAAAAAACCCCACAGATCTTTGAGTCAAACATAGAAGGCTTATAAAACTGGTTTCACTTCATCATTATAAGCCTGAGTCAGAATCTGTAACCACTGCACTCTGACACTTGGCACACTCAACACCTGATCATCTCATTGCTATTATTAAGTTAGATGCCTTGAATCTTTAAATACTAAATTTAGAACAAATGTTATTGATTATGTCAAATTACTTATTCAATTTAATTTGTGTTAATGTATTATTTATTAAGGTAACAGAAACTATATTTGTAATATTCTTTTCTTTTTCTTTTTCATGTATATAGAACATTGAAAGTGATTTGAATACACAATGAAACACAAATATTTACCCAGAGTGGATGGTATACAAGTCCCTCCATTTTGACAGTAGTTGCTACAGTGGTTTACTTCACATCTGTCTCCAGAATAACTAGGCCAGCAGTGACACCTCAAATCACCCTTCTCATTTAAAATGCATCTTCCTCCATTTTCACAAGTCAATTTGCATGAATCATCTGGTTATAAAAAGAAATGTATGAATTAGGAAGCCATTTAGTGGATAGTAGAGTGAACATATTTTTAGAAAATAAAAAAAATAAATACTAGGATTTGCTTTTATTAAAAATTCCAAAACTCCTAATATAAAAAGAGAAATAAAATTATGCAAAAACAGAGAAATAAATTTCAACCCTTAATGAATGGTGAATACAAATGTTGAATTAAATTGTTTTTCTATATGCTTAAAACATTGTTAGACATTTCTTATAGTTGTTAAAACACTAAATAATAAAACCAACTGAAACTTTCTAAAAATAAAATATCTTCCAACCAATAAGTATTTTTTATAATATGAGCATCATAGCCCATTTTTTAGAAGTGTGTAATTTCAAACCAAGCTGAAATAACTAAACTGTATACAAATATATATCTTTACATATAGGATAAATGTATTATATTGTATATATATATATATATATATATATATATATATAATAAGCATTACATATATATACACAATTTATAATATAGGGGCATTTTTAAATAAAAATATATTCTTTGATGTACATCTTTATTAACACTATATAATAAATATTGTTAATAACTATTGTTAATAAGCATTTCATTATAGAATATGCTTTCTATTAAATTCATGCCTGTTTTATAGTAAGACTAGAGGCCTGGTGCATGAATTCATGTACTGCTGGGGTCCCTTGGCCTGGCCTGAGCCCTCTTGCAATCTGCTACCCCTCAGGGGATGTTGGACTGTCAGTTTCAGTCTGATCCCTGCAGGCCAGGTCAAGGGATCCCTACGGTGCAAGAATCTGTGCACTGGGACTCTAGTATGCATATAAGATCTTTGGTTAATCTCTTCCTGTCCCCCCCCCCCCCCCCCTCCTTCTGATATACATCAGTCTGTTTCATGTTTCCTTGCCTGTGTATTTAGCATCTGCCCCCTGGTGGTCAGTGCACATCATGTCATAGCTACCGGCAGAATGGTTGACTGGTTGAATGGTTGTTTAGGCTTTTATATTTATAGATAAGATCAAATCAAATTAGCCTATATTTCTTAGTTAAGATACTGAGGACTGTACACAGCAGAAGCTTGAATGTATATCACTGTAATGATCACAAGAACATCTTAAAGATCCTCAGTGACTTGAAATGACATAATAATTCAAGTATCATATTCCACTGTCATAAATAGAACCTATGTATCAGCAGAGCTAGGCAATTTTGAGATCCGCCTAATTGTAAGGGAAAGTTTCCAATGCTTTGCTATGTAGGTAGGCTTGCTACAGTTTGCATTTTTAATATGAAGGGCTGCCTCATGAAGCACTTCCTATGCATGGCATAAAGAAAATAACTGTTAATATAAAGATACCTGTGTTTAGGTCCTAGCTCTGCCACTCAGGAGACATACAAGTTAACCTATCTGATCCTGATTTACTTGAAAATGGTCTTATTGACAAGTGTACCTCTTAACTCATGGATTTATTATATATATTAAATTAGATAAAATTGAAAGAAAAGGTTAAATAATAAAACTCTCTAAATATTAAGTATATAAATATATGCCGTATGCACATAAACCTGAAAAAGAATCTGATTTCCAGCCCATATCTATCATATCTAGGATAATAAAAAAGTGAAGATCTGAGATCTGGATCTGAAAGATGTTTTTGTTTAATTTCAATGGGAAACTAAGGCACTTATTGGGTAAATCACTGTGTCCTATCAGCATTATTTACTGAGTGCCATTAAGGTGCCCTAGGAATTCAGCTCACACAGAATAGCATCTGTGACTGCCAGAGGTGAACACTGGAAGTACCAAATGGAAGTCACTGTGACTGAACCTGGATTAGAGTGTGAAGGAAGGAACTGGAAGAAAACATGGAGATTGAGGAGACAAGCAGTGTCACAGGAGGTCCCTGGATTTTGGACTTTGTCCCCAAAGCAGTGTTGAGTCTTTGAAGAGCCTAAAACATGTGAGGATGAGGATAACTATACCCTGCTGGGGTTAAACTGAAAGCAGTGCTACTATTGGGACTCTGTTTAAATTATGCTACATACCATGATGGCCCCAAATACGGTAATGTGGGACCGATAAAGGGGGATACAATAAAAGTAACTGGAAGATAAAAATCACATTGGTGCTGTATAAAGAGGACAAGGAAAGATTAAGGATAGTTTTTCAGCTTCTGACTCCAGGAAAACAGGAATTGAAGTGGTGATTTAGTTTCAGACATAGAATTGGAAAAAACACACAAAAAAACAAACAAAAAAAAAACTATGTAAATGCAAGTGGCAATCTCCAGCAAAGAGTAAAATCAAAAGGTCAGATTCTTAAGAAAAATCTAGAGTACAAAGATGCTTGCTTCATTTAAAATTTACCAAAATATTTCCAACTCATCCAGCATGAAATATCCTAATTGAATTTGTGAATATTTAAGTTTTCATTATCACAATTAGGATTATGGGAGGGCTTATTTTCACCTGTAGATATTCCATGTAAACCACATAGGTATTCAAAATCTCTAAATATTAAGGCATGTACATTTCTTTAATGCATTTTTTAGGTACATTTTTTAAAGGTACAAAAACCGAACACTGCTTTAGGAAATGTAAGTGGAGTTACATTCTTTCAAAACCTAATTGCAATCATTTTATAATGAAAAAGGCTGCTTTTGTCCATAACTAAATCACCCTCAGAAACCAAGCTCCAGTAATTGTAATCAACTATAGGAAAGAGCTGGTGCATACTTTCCCAATAAAGAGTAACATTAGAATTTCAAATTTCGTACATGAAGATGAAAAGTATTCGGCATGCTCACCATTTAAAATAGCAGCTCGAGAAAGATAAATATTTGTGAAGAGCTGGAAAATTTGGCAATATCAAATGTTAATGTCAGAAAAAAAATAATTGACATTTATTTATACCAATCAATAATTCTGAAATACACTTATGTATATTCCTAACTGAAGTGATCAGATCTGTTGTTTTTTTTTAACATTCTGATTATGTGAAATACTACATTTTACTTTAAGACACAAAGTGAACTTTGAGAAGGTTTCTGTGATCATGCCTTTTAAGCAGGATTGAGACAGTAAAGTTGAAATTTCTTAAAATATTTTTTTTCTTATTTGAGTAAGTCAGTATTTAGACAAATATGCTTCCTCATTTAAAACATAAACCTATACAACTTGTTTCATTTTCTTCCCTGCATAATGACAGATTTATCTTAGAGTACAATGTGTCTATTTTTTGCAAGGCATTGTGCTAGTACCTTATGTATGTTATTGATCGTATTTCCAATGACTCTGGACATGATATGAAGGCACTGGGGAATATTGTGTGATGGGTTAGAGTGTGAAATGCCTAGGTTCTGCCCAGGCACCATCATTATTAAGTAACTAGAGGCCAGATGCACAAATTGGTGCCTGGGTGGGGTTTGGCCGGCCACAAGGAGAGGACACCAGAGATTGGCCAGATGGCCTGGCTCCTTATCAGGGTGGGGGTGAGGGTGTGATTGGGGGTGGGTCTGTGGGCAGTTGGCTGGCCAGCTTGCCTTTCATTGGGGGGTGGGGAAGTGGGAGCAATTGGGGGCGGGGACCTGCTAGGGGGAGAGTTGAACTCCTGGTAGAACTCCTAGTTGAGGGGACAATTTGCATAGTAGGCTTTTATTATAGAGTATGTTAGACATTTTATTGATCCTCTCCATGCTACAATGTTCTTATCGGCAAAAATAGGAGTATTAACAGCATAGTGTCATTGGGATTTTGTGATTATTAAATGAAATTATACTGTATACCGTATTTTCAGGCGTATAAGACGACCCCCTAATTTTACAGTTAAAACATAGATTTAGGCCTATATTCACTGTATAAGACTACCCCCCCCTTCCGAGGCAACACCAGTTCTTTTTTTAATAGACCACCTCTCTGACTCTGGCCAATCTGAGCAGGCTTTTTTTTCGTTTCAAAGGTCGTCTTATACGCCGGAAAATACGATATATAAAAGTATAAGCCAGTGGTCAGCAAACTCATTAGTCAACAGAGCCAAATATCAACAGTACAACCATTGAAATTTCTTTTGAGAGTTGAAAACTGACTTCTGCACATGGGTCATTAAGTTTCAATCGCACTGTATATGTGTGCTGCACATGATATTTTGTGGAAGAGCCACACTCAAGGGGCCAAAGAGCTGCATGTGGCTTGTGAGCCGCAGTTTGCCGTCCACTGGTCTAAGCAATTGTTATGACTGGACTACCGACTGGTAGCTATGATGCTCACTAACCACCAGGGGGCAGATGCTCAATGCAGGAGCTGACCCATGGTGGTCAGTGTGAACCCCCACAGCCAACCTCCTGCAGTCCCTCCCCACAGCCAGCTGGCCATGATCGTTCCTGATTGGCTCCAATCACCAACCCCACCCATGCATGAATTTGTGCACCAGGCCTCTAGTATACATATAACATACTTAAAATATGCTTTGCTTATAAGTCTTCAACATTTTTATTTATTATTACTCATAGTAGTAGTAGTAGTAGTAATAGCATTCATTGTTAGTCCAATTTTACACAGAAGAAAATGAGACTGGGGGAGAACAGGGTCACACAGGCTAAGTGACGGGTAGATCTTTGCCTAATCCAAAGCTCCCCATCAGCCCTGCCCCAGGCCACATTCTTCCTGTGTTTTGGAATCTGGATTATTGAATAAATAATCTTTACTAATCACAGGGAAAACAAGGGGGGTGGTATGTAGAAAAGATAGCAATGTCTAGTTATAAACAAAAAACAACAAAGATTGTCTACAACTTGATCATTAAAAAAGCACATAACATATGCATATGTGTATAACCCCTTTACTCAGACAACAGTGTGGTGAAGGTCTGGTTGGGGGAGTGCACATGTGGGGTAAAGGGGTCAGTGAGAAAAAACAAACAAACAAACAAACAAAAACAACAACAACAAAATCGGGACACTTGTAATCTCTCCAAGAATAAAAATAAATAAAAATTATAAATATGTCTTTAAAAAGCACACAACAGCTGAGCCAACAAAAAAGTCACTTTGATAGCATCAGTAGTTTATTCATATGCATAGAATCCTATTCTCTCTCCCAAGGGTCTCTCTGACCCAAACAATAGTATAAGTAGATATGATAGATAGGAGGCACCTATGAGAACACTAGCTACGAGTGTGTGTGGAAATGACAAAAATGTGATACATCTTCTACAAGAAAGAATTTGATGACATTTTATTTTTCTTAAGGGTAATACAAAAGACATGCATTTTATTTTGAATGAAGTTTTCCTTCTCACAATCTGCTGCATTATTTTACATGCTCTTCACTCCCCATGTTGGTTAAAACTTCCATTTTAAAAATAGTTCAGCCCAACTGGCATGGCTCAGTGGTTGAGCATGGATCTATGAACCTGAAGGTCATGGTCTGATTCCCAGTCAGGGCACATGCCTGAGTTGCGGGCTTGATCCCCAGTGTGGGGTGTTCAGGAGGCAGCTGATCAATGATTCACTCTCATTACCGGTGTTCCTATGTCTCTATCTCCCTCTCCCTTACTCTCTGAAATCTATAAAAAAAAATATCTATTTAAAATATTTCAATTATATTTGACATTCAGTATTATTTTATATTAGTTTCAGGTACAAATAAAATAGAAACAAGCTCATAGATACAGAGAACAAATGGATGAATGCCAGATGGGAGGGAGGTTGGGGAGCTGGGTTAAAAACGGGGAGGGACTGAGAAGTACAGATTGGTAGTTACAGAAGAGTCACAGGAACGTAAAGTACAGCAGAGGGAATAGAGTCAATAATTTTGTAATAATTATGCATGGTGACATTTGGGTACTAAAATGATTGGGATGATCACTTTGTAAATCGTTGACATTTAAGAAAATCTGTTTTGGAGAAGGTAAGCAAAACATGTGGCCATATGCAGTGGAGCTATACGACCATGTCAGAGCAGCAGGTGAAATGTGGCCCTGGTAGTGGTTGAAAATGTTCATTTAATTCTCTTATTCTACCATCACAATGAGCTCACAGCCACTCTGGTTGGGAGGATGCCAGTGAAAGCATCTCTTTTCCAGGACTGGCCCTAACAGGCCCATCCAAAACACCAATCATGACTCACATTTAACTGTTAAGAACTCCCAACCTTGCTATCCCAACACCACTTCACACATCCTACACACCAACTGAAATTAAAGACTCATCATTTTCTTTGCATGCCACAATTTTATGCCTTTTCAAGTAAATATTTTCTGTTTCAATGTTCTGTTCCCTCATTTCCCCTTAATCTAAATCCAATTGGTCTTTAAAGACCTTGTTCTACGGTTATATTATATAGAAAATTAGAGGCCCAGTGCATGAAATTTGCGCAAGAGTAGGCCTTCCTTTCCCCCACTGCTGGCACCAGCTTCCCTCTGGCACCGGGACCCGGGCTTCTCTCCAGCCACTGGCAGACACCCATGCCCCAGGCTTCCCTTGCAGCCTCTGATTCCTCTGGAAGGACTTCCTATCTAATTAGCATATTATGCTTTTATTATTATAGATATTATAATTAATTCTCTAATTGGATAATCATCTGAATCCTCATAGAAATTTTAGCTCTTTCACTTCTGTGGTTTATATTACTATCCATATAAATATTTATTGATTGCCATTTATGCCATTCCTCATTTCACCTTTGTAACTTTTTCAACTTTGTCTAGCTAATGCTTAAGGAATACAACTATCTTACAAATGTTATTATAGTTTTAGATACTTAGTGTCTTGAAAAGGCAACAGTCTTCAGACTGTATGTAATCTCAGCAAAGAACAATGAGAAATGACGTGGGAGTGAAGATGCTAACTGAGGGTATCTTTCTGAGAGGGGTTCATTCTAACAGAGGGGGATACAGCAGGTGGAGACCTTGCTTTGTAAAGACCCCAAGTGTGTACTCACTCTAAAATGTTTGCTTTGATCCTCAAGGGAATTTGGAGCATATGTTTTTGTCTGTGACATAAAATTTACTGCTGATTTTCTTTTTTTCTTAATAGTAATTTTATTCTTCAATATGGCTAATTCTTAAATATAAGGGAGCACACCATGTGTGTTTTTTAAATGTTTTGCTCTTTAATACTTACCAGCATTTGAAATTATGTTTCAATTTATTTTAATGTTTGTTTCAACCTCTAGCTTCTAAATTATTAACTTCATGAATACAGATATCTTGAAGGTTTTGTTTCTGAATCAATTGTTTGTTTCCAAATTAGAGTTATGCTTTGCTTATAACTCTCAAAACATTTCTTAATGGTAGTGGTAATATTTACTGTTAATCAAATTTTACGCAGAGGAAACTCTGACTCTTTATAAATTAATCACCAGTGTAAAAAATATATTTTGATCTGTGTGTGACTTCAAAGTTCTTAACCTACTCTTAAATGCATAGTAAGTGCTCAATGCAGCTTTGTGAATAAATGTAGAATGAATGAATAGAAAGTTATCATCAGAAGAACAGTTTATTGAGGTATTCAAAAAGCATAGCTATTAAGGTAAGTACATTGATGACTGAGCAGTTAGTTCTGCTCAGTGTCAATAGTTGTAAAAATGTATCATACAGATGAATTCATTATTTACCAACATAATGAAGTTTACCTACCTAACAGGCTGTCATCATTGCAGGTGCCATTAATCAAATATTTTCCTTCTGGGCACACACAGGTAGCCCCAGAAGGATTCAGCAAACAGAGAAATTCACATGTTAAATCCAAGCAAGGATTGGGTACTGGATAAAAGAAAACAAAGAAATGCAAAAGTATAAGTACAATAGATTTCAAGAACATGAAATTCAATAAGGTGAAATGATGAAATTAGCAACCCTGATAAGAAATCACATCAACTTTCTGCTGGAATTATCTCATTTCAGTCTTACAGGTCACCTTAATAGTGGGACAGATTTTACGAACCTTGGAACCATATATGTCAGATGACTGGTAAAGAGCAGCAAAACTTGAGATAGAATTTAGGGACTATATGTCGTTTTTAATTGTTTCCATCACTGATTTGGATAAATATTGTTGTTACCTTTCCAGATCATTGTACCAATGAGATTAAAACCTTTTCTATTTGCCTTAAAGATTAATTATAAATAAATTTCAAACATCCTCTTGAAGCATGAACTCATTCATAGAGATGAGTCATCGGAATTTCAGGCACATTTTTACTCTGGTTGTCAATATTTTTGATAGCTGTGTTCAAAATATACCTTTCAAGATAACAACATCCATTATTTTCCAATTCCCTTCTGGGAGGGAAAGTAACAGTAAAAGTCATGAACAATCAGAGAAAACAACCTTTGAGAGAAAGCTCTCCTCAGATACATCTAAGGATGGCATGTTAGAGATATAATTGTCACTTGGATATCACTAAGAAAAAGTCAAACTGACTAATGATGAAATTCCTTACTACAGAATCACAAGATTTTATTAAGAATTTTATTTAAAAAATGAATGAGACATTAAAAAAAACAATGTCAAATTGAATAACAAGAAAGCACAGCATATACTGACATTTTCCTATTTGCTATGGACACATGAAAATTTTTGTATTATTTGTATCTTGATTTTCGTAATTTAAAGTCTAGTGATATAAAAATTAAAGTTACTTAAGTTACTGGGGTTAAGACATTGAAATAGTTAAGCCAGTTTAAAAAATAATTTCTTTTGAGAGTCATAAGAAAGAAAATCCACCAATATAGACAATTGTATAAAGTATTATACTTACAGTCTAGTTGTTTATAGCGATGAGATATTAAAACACCTTTTGTTTTACCAACATCTAAAGCTAGGTACTCTACTGAACCACGGCCAAATTTTTGTACTCGAAATACACCATTTTTAGGTCCTGCTCCATATATATAATCTTCAAAGACATCAATCCTATGTGGATGTAGCAAGCCTAGAATTTTTAAAAGGCACAGCTATGAAAGTTGCAATGTTAATTCTCAGACTTAAGAAAACTAAGAATATCCAAAATCTTATAGAAAACCATATTACTCTTGTTTAGAAAAACTCTTTCCAAACTAGAATATTTTAAACATTATCTGTAAGGTTATTAGAATTAATTTATTTGCCTTAGGGAAATGTGCAATATTAAACATGTCACTCAGAACATAACAACATTTCATTATCACATTTATCATTATCACCACCACAAAGCTTTGATTAGGGCTTATAGATTCTTCAGATACATTGTCGTTTTCCCTGCCTTACAATTTGCTGTAAAAAAAAAAAAAAAAAAAAAAAAAAAAAAAAAAAAAAAAAAAAAAAAAAAAAAGGTTGTATAGGCCAGTGTTATCTTTTGCAAAAAAACAGCCAGTACATACAATTTTCAAATTGTGTTCTGGATCAAATTAATGATCAAAATAGATTAGCTGAATTACAAATTTATCAAGCATTCTGAGTTGATTCTTACCATTTGCAACAGCATGGCTGGAACTGGAGAGCATTATGCTAAGTGAAATAAGCCAGTCAAAGAAAGATAATATAACATGATCTCACTCATTTATGGAATATAATGAACAACATAAACTGATGAACAAAAACAGATCCAGAGACAGAGAAGCATCAATCAGATGCTCAAATCTTAGAGGGAAGGTAGGGGAGGGTGGGGATAAGGGGTAGAGGTCAACCAGAGGACTTGTATGTATGCATAGAAGCCTACCCAATGGGCACAGACACCAGGGGGTGAGGGCATGAGTGAGGGGGTGGGAAGGTATGAGGGGATAAGGACACATATGTAATACTTTAATCAATAAAGAAAAAAAATATAAAATAAAATTTTAAAAAATAAAGAGTAAAATAAAACATTTGGCTTTACTATTATCTGTATTAGAAACAAAATACACACACACACACACACACACACACAAATAAACAAGCAAAAGCAAACAAACTGGCAAATGGTAATTGCACACTTGACTTGTTTGGCTAAAAATAATAGAGCTAATCATTTTTCTCAGGTTAAGAAATGACTTATTTGATTGCAAAAAGAATAATTAATCAAACATTTGGTGCTGAAATTTAAAGCAAATAAAGTAGGTTTACAGTTATTTGTATGAAAAAATAATACAATAATTAACAAATAGTAAAAGAATAAACTATGTTTTGTGTATTCATAACTATAAATTTACTTTTGCCCACCCTGTATTTCACCCATTATTTAGAGTTTGTAGAACCTAACATATGTTTTAAACATGTATTTTTTCAATGTTCTTTGAAATACTAAAATACACACTTAAGCTAAAACATTTCTTATTTCAGAAATGTAGAATTATATTTGTCCAACCATGGCCACCATACTAAAACACATACTTAGGCAAAGGCACTATAAAAATTCAATTTAATTATTTTTTCTTTAAACATCTCAGCTTTTTTTTTTTTTTTTTTTTTTTTTTTTTTTTTTTTTTTTTTTGGAGCAAAACTGTGCTCATTAAATAAAACATGTGCATATAAAAATGTCAAGTGCATATTATGAACAATCATCTGTGGTAAGTAAATGAGGAGGTTGTGGTAGAAAAAATAAAAAGTAAATAAATCAGATTCTCAGAAAGAGGCGAAGCTGCCAGGCACAGGAATCAGAAAGTGAGAGAGAGAGAGAAATAGGAGCCAGGCAAAGGGGTGGAGACAAAAAGGGTGCCACACAGGAAGTGCACAAATAGATACTGAGGTCATTGAAGGTGGAGGTGGGTTGTAATTTTTACACATTACCTTTGCCTTGCATAAAAGTCTATCTATAAATTACATATAATAATAATAATAATAATAATAATAATAATTTTATCATATTTTGTTACATGCAGCAACTTCTTTTCTGCTTGTTATCATTGCAATTTGAAATAAAAATGAGTTTTCACAGATGCTAGTCTTTACTTGAAATGTTCCACTTAGAATGTGATATCCTCTGAAACAACTAAATTATTATTTTCTGAATCTAGGTAGTTATGGACCATTTTTGTCCTAGAGTTGAGAAGTTTTGGTGGTTTGGCATCTTTGTTATTCTAGTAAGAATGAAAATTATAATCAATAGCAAGAGCTACAAGTTGAAAGGAGAAAGAGTTTTAGGAAATGAAAAATATAAATCTTTCATACCTATATTTACATACAATTATTTAATTCTCTCAAAATAATTAAAAGAAGAAATGAAAGCTCTTCACAAACCTTGTCTGCTGCTGACAGAGACCACGGAGTCCGAGCCGTCATACAGAACACTGCCAATGAGGGAGAGCTCCAGGTCAGCCCAGTATATCCGCTCACTGAAGTGATCCACAGCCAGCCCTGCAAAGTCAACACACACAGAGAAATAACAGATAATTTTATATTATTTAAATTACGTTTTTGTTTTTTAAGGTATAATTATTATTAATGTTTCTCTTCAAGCATCACAGAAATTACATAGTTTATATTACTGTACATGTGCATAAATTACATGGAATTTATTTAATAAGCTGGAGCAAAAATCTTATTTCACATAGGAAAAGCTACCCTAAGTACCCTTCCTGATTTGTTAGGGCTAATTTTAAAAAATATTTTTATTGACTTCAGAGAGAAAGGTAGAGGGAGAGAGAGATAGAAACATCAATGATGAGAGAAAATCATTGATTGGCTGCTTCCTGC